>NW_005366679.1:2856274-2864964 GCF_000412655.1 Myotis brandtii | reverse complement strand
TGGCCAGCCATGGGAGGTTGGCTGTGGGTGCGCACTGACCACCAGGAGGCAGCTTCTGCATTGAGCGTTTGCCCCTTATGGTCAGTGTGTTGTCATAGCGCCCGGTCGTAACAGTCACTTAGGCTATTATATATATAGACCAGAGGCCAGGTGCACGAAATTTGTGCACTGGAGGGGGGGGTTCCTCAGCCCAGGCTGCACCCTCGCAATCCAGGACCGCTGGCTCTTAACTGCTGCCCTGCCTGCCTGTCTGATCACCCCTAACCACTCTGCCTGCCTGCCTGATCGCCCCTAACTGCCTCTGCCTGATGCCCCTAACCACTCCCCTGCCTGCCTAATCACCCCTAACTGCTCCCCTGCCTGCCTGATCGCCCCTAACTGCCTCTGCCTCGGCCCCCGCCACCGCGGCTTAGTCTGGAAGGACATCTGAAATGACGTCTGGAAGGTCGTTTGGCTGTCCGGTCTAATTAGCATATTATGCTTTTATTAGTATAGATTGTAGTCATTTGGTTATTTGGATACATGCTTGTAGTGCATCCAGAATGACTTATTAATAGCTATGTTTAACTATATAGCAAGCATGTCAAACTCAAAAGCTAACACAAGCCAAATAAAACAGGTTTAAGTTTATGTGGGCCACAAAAAAATAAAAGCTTCAGTTTTCATAGAAACGTAGGTTTATTTCGATAGAGACATGCTGAATACAAAGGGCTGAAATAAATGAGTAATCGCTAACAAAATAATAGTACATTTTAATAAAAATTAATATTTTTATTAATTTGAACATTAACTTACCACGCACTGAATAACTGCACAAATTAATAAGCATAATCCAAATAAACCTATTTTTCTTGTTCTCTGAAAGTGAAATATTTCCTGTTGCACACATCAAACAAGTCAGTACAAGACTAATGACATGGCAATCGGCTGCTAAAATATTCAAAGCTAGTATTAGTGGAGAGAAATCATATGTCTGCACGTAAGGCGTGTAAGGGAAATGAATGCAACACAATTATAGTAATCAGCCATTAGCGAACATTGTAGTTCATTATTAATATGTATAACAGGATATTGTAAAAATTAAGTCACAAAATTTTTATTAAAACTTTTCTTACATACCCTTATATTGGTTGGATCACAAAAATATTTGTTGTGGGCTGCGAGTTTGACATGCTTGCTATATAGCGTACATTGATAACTGATGGTGTTTTAACAAATAATCTACCTAAATCTGAGGGTCTGTTTATTGTAAATCAATAGTACTAGAAAGTACTGCCTATTTTGTGTATTTTATTTTTTTTACTGATTAATTTTGATAAATTCTTGCTTCAAGGATGAACATTAACTCCTCTGGTTCATGTATATATTTACTGGCTAATATTGGTTATGAACATGTCTCTTTATAGCAATATCTCCATTTGCACAATTGTTGCAGCCTGTATACATCTAATAAGAGTTTGAAAAGTTCTTGTAAGATCAGCTAAGACTAAAACTAAAAACTCCCTCCTTTGTAAATATTTTAACTTTGCTTGACCAATCATAAAAAATTTGTTCAACACCTAAAATAGACTGCTTTTAAAAAACACACACATATTAAACCTTTGAAATCTAAACCTTCAATCTAAACCTATTATTTTATTTCATTCCTTTATTACTAGGACTTTTCGGCTAAACAGATAGCAGTGGAGACTTGAAACCCCTGAATTTCTTGTAAAACTAGATGTAATTTTTTGTTTCTCTGGAAAGAGCTCTTGTTAAAATCTTAAATGGACTGTGATCCAAAAAGGTGTAAAGTCCTAACCTTACTGAATGTGGGCTGTACGATGAATTGTAAACATAAATTTGAAATAATAGTTGTAAAGCTAATGTTTAAAGCATCCTGAAAACAATTTTAAAAGAAAAAAATCTACAATGAAAACTAGAAAATTTCTGTTTGTGCTACTGATCTTGAACCTTGAAGGGATTAGGACAGATAAGATAGTACTGGTGGAAGAGGGACGTAAAGGTGAATTTTATCCCAAAAAGGATATCTTAGCCATTTAATCCTTTTTTTTCTGATGAAAAACTTCTATTTTGCCTTAACAGAAACCCCCCAAAATACATTTTATATTAAATGGTGGAGATCAAGATTTAATATAATACAAGACCAGCTTTGTTTTTGTATTTTGGGGGATCATATTTTCTCATGTACTTGAAAGGAGTAAAACTATGTAACACCGAACCTGCTAAAAATAAAGAACCAACATTCCATGCAGATTTCCATAGTGTATTTTACCTTAGTATTAGAGAAAGTAAAAAAAAAAAAAAATGTCATAACTAGGTTACATTTAATAGCCATTTTAGTTACAGAGGGGAAGGTGATACAGTGCATTGTAACTACTGACACTTTTAAAATAATAATATATTTTTATTGATTTCAGAGAGGAAGGGAGAGGGAGGGAAAGATAGAAACATCAATGATGAGAGAGAATCATTGATCAGCTGCTTCCTGTACGCCCTACACGGGATCGAGCCCGCAACCCAGGCATGTGCCCTGACCAGGAATCGAACTGTGACCTCCTGGTTCATAAATCGACGCTCAACCACTGAGCCATGCTGGCCGAGCAAGACTTTTTTTTTTTAAACCAGTGTCTTTGATTTCATTCTCTGTTTGAAGGTTTAAAATACCTATTATACACCATGTTCTTTTCCACTTAGGCTTAAACCCTGCCTGATTGGGCAAGTGCCAAACTGTCAATGCAATCATTATTTAGTTTGAGGTTGAGAGCCTTCCCATTTCCTTACCTGTTGAGAACTTCTATTAGATTCTTCATTTTACCTCTCTAAATTTTTAGCAAGGTAGAATGGGCATGGAGAGCTAATATTCCTTGGTGGGATTCTATTTTGGTAGAGGCAAGTCCTGTATCAGGGCAGAATAATTAATGTATAGGACTCATGCCCTCCCCTTAAGTGAAGAGGAACTTCATTTAACTGTTGGATTATAAAGATTGCTTTTTAGGAGTGTGTTTTGTTTTAACGTTGGGGGCAGAGTGGACATTTTGTAGGAGAAAAGTTCTATGTAGCAAAATGAAAATTCTGTGATTAACCATAGTTCATCTTTAAAACAAATTTGCCAAGTATATAATTAAATATATATTAAAATGTCAACAGTATTAATTTGCATAGCTTATATGAAGTCTTGAAGCACTGAGAAAAAGGTTGCTACTTTTCAGTTGTTTTTTATTGTCAATAGAGACATAACTTTTTATAAGCATTTTGTGTGAAGAATAATGTTTAAATAGCACTACAGAAATGAATAAGGTATTGGCATAATTCTTAGAGAATTATCATAAGTCTCTAAAATTGAGTACCCTAGTCATTACAGTTAATCAGTCACTATTGTAAAATATAAATATTAAAGCCTATTCTTTTCATCAAAATGAAAATTAAACTGTTCATGTTAAGTTTAATAAGTGCTAAGATTCTAATGATAACCTCAGGAGGGAAATATTTCAGAGTCTCACTATCCGCCTTTCTAAATTGGGCTTATTACATGATGGAGTGGAATGGCAGAGCAATGCATACAAATAGGACAATCCTGTAAGAATATTTAATTCTGAACTTGATAGAAAGATTACAAGCTGTTACAGGCATATATCTATACATTTTCTTAATATGTTGGTGAGTCTCATAGTTTTTGATTCTTACTTTGATTTAATAAATTTATTATCTTCTTTGCAATAAAAATTTCTTGACATCTTTCTCCTTTGAAGGTTCATGATTTACTCAGCAAAGAAAGGGCTATGGAAGAAAGGCGGTAAAGAGTTATTTTTTGTAGAATACTCTGGAGAGGCGGTTTTCTTTTACATGCTTACCCCATCCCCTTCTGAGGACAAATGCCGTGTTCAGAGTCCCAGGCGTAGCAAAGCAACTCTAGCTTTATGGTTAAGCTTATGTGGCCATTTTTGAGCGCTTAACCTAGTCATACTGACTCCAGCTGATGATCTCTGACTGAAACACAGCCAATTTATAGAACAGCTATCAGTTCATTAGTTGTCTTGGCATAAAAACCTTGCTTGATATGAACGATAATACCTAGACCAATCATAGTTTTTTTAGGAAGTCATACAAACAGTGTGAGATAAAAAGTGTGTGTTAGTAGTGAAAGGAGAATAAAAAATACACAGCGAGGAGGACATTTATTTTTGGAGATAGGTTAATATTTGCAGCAATAGGTTAATAATATTTGTAGGGATCAATGAACTTCTGTTTCTGAGGAAGGGGCAATGTTGATGCCTAAACTCAAGAGAGTTGTATTAGATCCTGAATGTAGCCCAAACTATATTCTAGACATGAGACCTAGCTATGTTGCAATTCCTGATCATTGCCAGATAACCAGCTTCAAGTCCCAGGGTTCCTTGTTTCTACAAGTATCATTATACGATCCAAAAGTCTTCCTCCACCTATTTAAAAAAAATAAAAAATAAAGGTATAATTTACATAAAGCGCAGGAATCAATTAGAATGGTATACAAAAACTTTGCTCCAATACAGTTCTGTCCCCTCTATCCTCCTCCTATTGTCATACAAATTATCTACACTAATAAAAGAGAAACATGGTAATTGGCGTACGACCGCTACCCTTTTCATTGGCTAATCAGTGAGTATATGCAAATTAACTGTCAGCCAAGATGGCAGCCAGCAGCCAGGCACTGAAGCGAGCAGGGAGGCTTGCTTGCTGCAGACTCCAACGTTCACCGCCTCACTTGCCGGCCTCTCAGTTGCAACTCTAAGCAACTATATACTATGTTGCAAATAAGAAGCTAAACAAAACCCCAGAAAAGGGCTTCCATTCAGCCGGGCTCGGACCGCAACATTGTATCTATGTTTTCAGCAGCGAGGCCTCAGAGCTAAAGCTGGCCCAAAAAAAAAAAAAAAAAAAGAGAAGAAAACAAGGAGCGGTTGGAAGCTTTAGTCACTCGCCAGCCGGAAAACAGCCCTCAGCCCCTCACCCAGACTGGCCAGGCACCCCAGTGGGGACCCCCACCCTGATCCAGGACACCCTTCAGGGCAAACCAGCCAGCCCCTACCCATGCACCAGGCCTCTATCCTATATAGTAAAAGGGTAATATGCCTCCCAGCACCGGGATCAGCGGAGCAGCGAGGCTCCCGGCACCGGGATCAGCATGACAGGGGGCAGCGCCCAAACCCCCTGATCGCCCTGCGGCTCTGTGAGTGACAGGGGGCGGGGCCACAACCTCCCTATCCGCCCTACTCTGTTCGTGACAGGGGAAGGCACCCCAACCCCCTGATCAGCCCTCCTCTGTGCCTGATAGGGGGGAGCTCCCCAATCCCCTGATTGCCCTGCGCCTCTGCGTTTGACAGGGTGCAGCACACCAACCCCCTGATCGGCCCTGCTCTGTGGGTGATAGAGGGTGGCGCCCCAACCCCCCTCCACAGGCCTTGCTCTGTGTGTGACAGGGTAGAGCCATAACCTCCCCATTGGCCCTGCCCTGAGTGTGACAGGGTGCAGCGCCCCAACCCCCTGATCCGCCCTGCTCTGTGTGTGACAGGGGGCGGTGCCCCAACTCCCCTATCGGCCCTACTCTGTGAGTGACAGCGGGGAGCTCCTCAACCCCCTGATCGGCCCTGCTCTGTGGGTGATAGAGGGTGGCGCCCCAACCCCCCTCCACGGGGCCCCTACTCCCCAATCGGCCCTGCTCTGAGCCTGACCAGGGGCTGCACTTAGGGATTGGGCCTGCCCTCTGCCACCCGGGAGCAGGCCTAAGCCAGCAGGTCGTTATCTGCCGAGGGGTCCCAGACTGCGAGAGGGCACAGGCCGGGCTGGGGGACCCCCCTCTCCCTGCCCCCCGAGTGCACAAATTTTTGTGCACCGGGCCTCTAGTATCTTTATACATTATAAGCCCATCAGCACGGTTTTATAAATACTGTTTTATCTAGTTGTCTTTGAAATCATACAGGAGAAGCAAAGATTTATAAACAAAAATACATTTATGCGGCATTTTATTTTTTTGACTAGTACTCTTTAATTCTTCATGTGAATTCTAATTACTAGTTCCCTATAGGCTGTAGGACTGAATTGGTCTGGAAGGAAGAGGAAGGGAAGAAGAGGAGGACAAAACAGAGGAGCAGGAAGGATAGGTAGAGATTTTGCCGTATAGAGAACTGAAGAGGATATCTCTCATTCAGCTAATATTTAATAAGCTTCTCCTATGTATCAGGAGCTGTCCTTCACACTGGCTATTTGGGCATAGACACAGACATAGTTAAGAGACACAGTCCTGACCTACAGACTAGTGGAGAAGGAAAGGAATAAACATAAAGCCTGTCGGTCAGTCTATAAAATTACAAATTTAATTTTATGTTGTATATGGTGAGGACCTACTTTGTTGGGGTCCAACCCCAGCAGGTCCAGGGGTTCCCAAAGGTGTGGACGGAGTCGGCGAAGAAGAAATGACACGGGGGCAGCGTTCAGATGATCTGCAAAGCCAGGGTCTCCAGCCAGGTTCTCTAGCTAGATGTTACCTCAATTAGATTTCCTAATGCATTATGTGGATAAAAAATGTTTGGATTCCATCAAAGAAATCCAGCAGTTAAAAAAGAAATTCCTTTACTCACAACCCCCACCCACCTAACTAGCCCAAGAGCATTTTTAAAAGAACTAAAAAAATAGCTGCCAAAGATCTCAATCACTTCATTACTGGTGAAATATATAAAGACTTACAGGACTCACAGAGTTCCAAACTTAATTTATAAAAATAATAAAACATCAGTATGAAGAAGGTCAGGATTCACTCTCATCAATGTCCTTATCTGGGTCTTGCTCGGCAGCCTCCTTTTCCTGTTGCTGTTTCTTCCAAAGTTTGGCCAAGGCCAGGAGCTTGAGATGCAGTTGGTTGGCAGCATCTTCCGGAAAGATGTAATCATAGTATTCTTCCCAGCCTGCATCAGACCCATCATCCGCCTGGACCTTTCTTCTCTTTTTGACTTTCTTTGGCATGAGTTTGTCTACTCTTTCTTTATCTGACGTAGTTCCAAAATCATCTTCAAAGTTTCTCCAAGATTCCAGCAACATAAATCTCTCTTCCTTTTCCTCACAGTTTCGCATGGTTTTGTTAGCCTCTTCATAAATCTGCATTTCGGCAAACTTCCTCCTTTCCCTGAAGACAACTCAAACTGTGCAAAACTGATCCATACCTTGACATGTTGTGTCCGTTGAAGCAATCGTTGGTAAAGATTGCGCGTTCTTTCAGTTTCTTCCGGCTCAATTTCAAAATCAATGTATGATTTCCAGAGCACCTCTGGCATGTCTAAGCGTGGCTGGCTGATGGCTAACTCGTAGATTGCACAGGCTCTCTCAATATCGCCAAGGATTGTTTCTAATTCTGCAAATTTAATCCAAGAGGTACAAGGGCTGGTTCATTGTTCCCTCTCAAGTTCCAAGTGATAATCACATTGTGCCTCAAGGTTTAAAAAACAAAACACAACAAAACAAGAAACACACCTCACCTGTGCCCACAACAGATAGAGAATTAAAAATGTTAGAGAGAGAATATATAATTATATGACTATTAGAATTATAAGGCCTATTAGAATCTAAAACTAAATTCCTCAGCTTCAACGATTGTAAATATCCATTACTGCCCACAATAGCAAGCTTTAAGCACCATGGTGAGGAATTCACTAGTAGTTGACACATAATTCCACATTCTTACCTTTGCCTCCAGTTCTTCATAGAGTGCATAGTTGACCCAAAGATAGATGTAACGCTTCCAATGTCTCTTCTCCTGAATGGGTGGGACATTGGCAATAGCTCTTTCATAGACTTCTCGTACAGTTTCTGCTTCTGCATCACTTTCCACCAAGCGCAGGTAATCAAACCAGGCATCATAATTGTGTGGATTAGCCTTCACTTCTTCTTCATATTGAAATCTCCGTTTGCTCACAATGATATCTTCAATACCCCACCTATCACCAAACTTCTTCTCAAAGATGGTATAATTTTTAAAGAGCTCTTGGGCCTCTTGTTTTGAAATTCTATCCAGGGCATACTTGTAAATCACTCGTACCCTTTCAGATTCTTTCCGATTTTCTTCAAATTTGGCAAAGGCAACATAAAGGCGTTCATCCATATGTTCATCTCCAAAGAATTCCACAGCCCTCTCGTACACTTTCCGTGCATGGGCAAAATAACCATGTTTTTCTTCAGAGCGGGCATACTTGATCCAGTTCTTAACATCAGGGTGCACAAGTACAAATCTCTCATAAATGGTGCAGGCCTGATCCACTTCTTTGTATCGCAGCTCAAAGTTGATGTAGGAGTGCCAGGCTTGCTCCTCTGGCTGCCATTCCATCCAGCGCTCAAACACCTGCTGGGCACCAGCCACATTTCCCAGCATCTCCTCCATGTATGTGTATTTGTACCAGAACTGGTTGACTCGGGGCAGAGTTATGGCCTGGTCCCAGATATTTCGGGCATGGTTGACCTGGCGATTCTTCATTTCCATTTCAGCATATTTCAGCCAGAGTGTAATATTTCGATAGTCCACATCTAAAGCACGTACGTATATGGATCAAGCCCTTTGAATCTCCTTTAGACTCTCTTCCCATTGTGCGTATTTTATCCAGTTACTAATCACAGTCCTGTTTTTTCTTTTTCTTTTTTTTTTAAAATATATTTTATTTATTTTT
>NW_005366679.1:2854177-2856253 GCF_000412655.1 Myotis brandtii | reverse complement strand
ATAG
The DNA here is from genome assembly GCF_000412655.1 of Myotis brandtii. Taxonomy (NCBI): domain Eukaryota; kingdom Metazoa; phylum Chordata; class Mammalia; order Chiroptera; family Vespertilionidae; genus Myotis; species Myotis brandtii. The sequence continues at coordinate 2,856,249 of NW_005366679.1, read as the reverse complement.
AGAGTTAGAAACATCGATGAGAGAGAAACATCGATCAGCTGCCTCCTGCACACCCCCCACTGGGGATGTGCCCGCAACCAAGGTACATGCCCCTGACCGGAATCGAACCCGGGACCCCTCAGTCCGCAGGCTGACGCTCTATCCACTGAGCCAAACCAGTGCTGGCACTCCTGTTTTTTCTTATGTTGTCTTCAAAAGTCTTCCTTTTCCTTAGTTTGTAATCATTTAACTCTTCTTCATCTGTGATCCTCTGTTGAGGTGGAGGTGGAAGAAGCTCAAGTTCTCTTTCTTTAGCTTCTCTTAAAAGCTGTTCCGTAGTGATCTGTACCTCAGCTGGGGCTTTGTTTTTCACCTTGGCCACTTTGGGAACTCTCTGCTTCCCGGCCGAGGTGGAGGCTGCCATGGCTGCAGCAGAATTTGTTTGGTGAACTCGGGCGCCAGATGTTGGGGTCCAACCCCAGCAGGTCCAGGGGTTCCCAAAGGTGTGGATGCAGTCGGCGAAGAAGAAATGACACAGAGGCAGATGATCAGCAAAGCCAGGTTCTCTCACTAGGTTCTCCAGTCAGGTTCGGTCTTTATTGTCTTGTTACATCTGTATTTATACCAGTTGATTTTAATTCTATCAATTCTATTCCAAAGGTTAGGGCGTTTCTTATCTCCATTCCAAGGTTACTCTATTGTTCTATTAAGCTACATGGGAGTAACTGAAGGAGATTATCCTAAGTAAAGATTGTGTAGCTTAAGCGTGATTGTTCGTAAAGTGATTAATTACCCGCCTGGCACTTAGTTAAGGGGTTTTATTCCCTCCCTAACTCCAGGGAAAAATCCTCACCTGGGGAAACAACCTTTCTCAAAGAGGTGGTTCTGTTTAAAACACATAGCGTTGAGACGGGGAGCAAACATATGCCATATACGCCAGGTCCCTTGAAACATAAGCTGTGCAGATGTTTCTTCCCTACAGCAACTGTGTCAAGCAGCAAGGGTGGATCGGCTTCCGGCACTACTTGAGAGGGAGTGTTTAGAAAAGCCTCTTTGTGAATATGATACTTAAACTGAGAGGATAAGGAGCTGGGCTTGAGGGTGGTGGTGGGGTAGAGGGCCAAAGGGAGGAGGGATCAGGGCATTCTAGGCAGAGGGAACAGTGAAGTGCAAAGGCTTTAAGGCAGGGATGAACTTGGCAGGTGTGAAGAGCAGAGAGAAGCTCAGTGAGCTTGAGGCCTAATGAATGGAGGAGGGAGTAGGACAGAAGAGCTTAGCTAGTCAGAACCTCCATTCTGCATCCCTTTACATGAGCCTAAGGAGTTTTGACATTGCTTGTAGTGCAAAGCCATTAAAGCAGAGATAATACACAGAAAGTCAATAGTCTCTCCCTTAACATATTTTATGCCCAGCACAGTGTTTTGCCAACATTTCATTTCAAAACAGGGTGATTTCATATAAAAGTCTAGATTTGCAGCTTGTCATGAAAAAAGCTGAAGATCTCTCCATACTAGACTCCAACTGTTTGGTGAGGCTGGGTGTAGTCCAATGTTGAGATTTTGCCAGACAAGTGCAAAGAAGGCGGGGGGCGAGGGGATTGGAGTTGAAGCTATTTTCAAGGGAATGCTTACAACGCTAAAGCACAGTGTCGAAGAACTGAAGACTGGAGGGGGCAGATGAACAGGACATGGCTCAGTGGCTTGGTCCTCTTAAGGAGCTCAAAGAATTGTCGCTGTAAGTGGAGGAATGAACTGCTTCAATGTCCTTCCTTCAGGGCAGCGCGGAACCCACACTGCAGCTGCATTCATTCAAATCACAAAGTGATCCGCTTCCCTGGAGCACAAGGGAGAATCCTTCAATCCCCACGCCTGCCCCATAGGGAGCACTCACGCCTGGGAAAAACTCTGCAGAGTGTGGAGGGGTCACCATTGGGATGTCTCATGACGCGTGGGAGCCCCCCTCCATCCCCAGGCGACGGAAGGAGGGAATAGCCGGCCCTTCGGACACTCGCAGGCGGGGGTGTAGGGAACCCCCGCTATCAGCCAGCGCGGCGCCCCCAACAGCTAGGGGATCGCAGATCCGCACCTGCCGCC
>NW_005366679.1:2847895-2853818 GCF_000412655.1 Myotis brandtii | reverse complement strand
GGAGGAGGGCCGAGCACGTGGGCCCGTGGGGCTGGGGAGACCGTTTTGTTTTGCTTCTTTTCCAGCGAAGTGAGAGGCCGCTGGCGTCCTAGCGCGGAGGGAGGTCTGGGGCGCCCGGCTGGGAGGGCTGCTGCTCAGACCCGGTGTGGGGTCCGAGGAGAGGCACCGGGCTGCCCCCTGCTGGACGCGGCAGGCGTTGCCGGGAGGGAGTGGTGGGTGTACATGTTTTGTTAGGAAAACCCAGCGGCCTTTTGGGGGTTCGGGAACTTGAAGATGCCCGTGGGACTTGGAAAGAGAGACGGGTGAACGTGCCCGTGGGCATTAGACGTGCAGCTCCCGCTGATGTGTAGGCAGCGGGTGCGGAGCCCCGTGTGGAAGGGAGCAGGTGTGGGCGTGAAGCGTTGGGGATGCGCTCTACACCCCAAGGAGCGTTTAAGTCTACCAGACCTGAGGCCTGAACCTAACTGTCCCCTATACCTGGGCTCCTGAGCATTAAAGAGAAAAAACCAACATGACAGAAAAATGTTAGTTACATGCAAACAAGTGGTTAGAATAAGATGGAACTTGGAGACATTGTAGAAAATAGGTCTACCTTTCATCTACCTTTCATCCAGCGCCAATAGTCCACCTTTGTGTGGAAATTACCTAAAAATCGATACAGCGGTCTGCTATGGTTAAAGCGTGGATGGCATCTGGAAGCGAGTCAGAAACACTAGGGAAGAAGAAACTGGGGAGTGAAAAGAAGGGTGCCAGCAAAGATGGGCAAAGGAACAGTGAAGGCGGGTGGGGGGTGGGGTGGGGGAAACCAAGTGAGGGGAATGTTTTCAGAAGGAATGATGAACGGGGTTGAATTCTGCGGAGAAGTTGGGTAGGATCAATGCCTTAAAAATGCCCTGTGGCCAAGCAGCACAGAGGGCTAGGACCATGTCTGGTTTCACACAGGAGTGCAGCTCCCCTCCGTAAAGTAAGCGCTAGATCAGCGGTTCTCAACCTTCCTGATGCCGCGACCCTTTAATGCAGTTCCTCATGTTGTGGTGACCCCTAACCATAAAAAAATTATTTTGCGGCTTCATAACTGTAATTTTGCTACTGTTATGAATCGTAATGTAAATATCTGATATGCAGGATGTATTTTCATTGTTACAAATTGAACATAATTAAAGCATAGTGATTAATCACAAAAACAATATGTAATTATAGATGTGTTTTCCGATGGTCCCTGTGAAAGGGTCGTTCGACCCCCAGGTTGAGAACCCCTGTGCTAGATGAAGAGATGTGGCATTAGTGAGTGGTGGGTATGTAGGTGTGAACTGATCAGGCCTCCACGCTGCCAGGTAAGCAGGAAGAGATGCCTGGGCTTTTTCAAATGGAAAAATGGCGTTAGGAGGATTGGGAGTGGAAGCAGTGTTTTAGTATGGGGATATATTATTCCAAGGAACCCATCTCAGAATGTACCGTGTGCACACTTTCAGCTTCATTTCTTATATACCCACTTGCATTTATTGAAGAAAATCCTGTGAGAGTCTCGCTTCTGTGTAGGGAGCTGCAGGGTCCTTATTTTTTTAATTAAACACCCATTTCAGTTTATAGAAAACACTATAAAAGCATCGCTAAATTTTTCTCAACTACTTGCCCACATGTATTTCCCAAGGTGTGGTATTTTAAGGTTTTGGTTTTGGTGATAAAGTTTTCTACCCAAATACTTACATCCCCAGTGTAGACTCAGGGTTATGTGAGTTATTGTTGGCATTACACAAAGAAGTATTAAACTGATCCTTGCTTTCAAGGAACTCATGGATAAAGGAATACAATAATAGAGAACAATACATTATTCTGTGAACAATTACTGTGCATGCCAGATTATTTGGGAGAAAAAGAAAACTAATAGGTGGGCAGTTAAAGTTTTTTGGAATAAGTAGGCCTTCAGTTGAAGAATGTACCTTATTTGGACAGTTAGGAGGACTGTCCTTTTTTCCCTTTCTAATTAGTACTTTCACTGTTGTGAGAATTAATCATTGAATCTCTTTCTGAAGAACATCAGCACCATAATGGCCATAGCTGGAATATCATTACTTCTAAGAAGTGTTCGGCTGGTAAGTTAAACAATGAACAAGACATTATGAGAAGCAGTAGACAGTTACTTTTTTCTCACTTCAGTTTTTATCTCAAGCAGTGTAGCATTTTGTTATTCATCTTAGAAACTTTAAATAGTATTTTAGGACAATGAACAATTAAGCTCTTGTTTAACAGTAACACATCCACAGTATTTTGTATGGCAAGTAATTGCACATCCTGTATTTCCATAATCACTTTCTTCATGGTTAAAAGGGAATCTGAAAAGGATTTAGTTTGCGAGAATGGTATAATCACTAAATTTGCATTTCCGACATTGTGGAATATCTCAAAACTGGTTTCTATAGCAGTTTCAGATTTAGATCAGAGTTAAATTATGTCTCTCTGAACTGAAAAATTTATGCTTCCTCTAATTTGCAACACTCTTTAAGATCAGTTGTGCAATGAATAAAGCAACATGCCCAGTATAAAAAATAATTTATGCTTTCAGTTAGCATATTTTTTTTGCACTTTCAGTACAGTTTTAATAATAAACACTTTGTGGAAATTCATTTGATATTTCAAGACTTACAAGTTTTTTTTATAACTGTACTTGCTAAAGGATGTATTTTAATGTCATGTTGCAATTGGGCATGGATTTATGGTTTCTGTATTTATTTATTTCCTACACTTATTATTTATATATTGTTTTATATTATCATTGACTACATAGCATTACTACACTACATCTTTTCCAACTGTTGCCTTTCCCCCCTAATTCCATGTCAGCACTTTTATCTTAAGTGCCTTGAACTTACTATCAATTCTTTTTAGAGAGAGAGAAAGAGAAGAAGAAACATCAATGTGAGAGAGAAACATTGATCAGTTGCCTCCCATTAGTGCTCTGACAGAGAATCAAACATGCAACCTTTCAGAGTAGAAGACTGTGCTCTAACCAAGTCCAAGCCAATTGTTTTGTAGAATGTCCCACAGTCAGGGGGGTGTGTTTCCTCATTAGATTTAGTGTGAACAAGAAGGTGGTGTATACTCCTTATTAAATTGCATCAAGAAGCTCATTGATGCCTGTTTGTCATATGACATATAATTTAATTAATAATCTCTTAGTATTTCAGACCCAGTCCATATTAAAATTTCTTTGATTGTCTCAGTAATGTCTTTTTTAAGTAGATGATTTATTCAAATCAGGATTCAGATGGTCCAGAAATTGTGTTTGTTCGTTATATCTCTTAAGTCTCATTTATTTTATAACAATTCACCATACCTATATTTCCCACCAAGCCATTGATTTGTTAGAAGAGTTACCAAGTCATTTGTCCCATTGAGTGTTCCACATGCAGAATTTGTCTGCTACAATATTTTTCTTGTGTGTAACTTTTTTTGGTAATGTTTAGTTCAACTTTACTCTCTTAGGAAGTTGGGTACTAATTTATCCTCCATATGTGAAGCTCTTAGTTAGCCATGATTATGAATGAAGCTCATCCCTGTGTCCCTATAGTATTGTTAATGTGGAAGAGATAGGTATAAAATATTGACTAACTCTAGGGCTTTAGGTATTTAATTAAATTTCTAATGTTGACCTTTTTTTGTAATTTTTCTCCTATGAGATAAAAAATAAGTAAAAAAAAAGTCTTGTTGATTAAAAGTTCTATTTTAATTTGACTTAATTTGGCTTAGGTTTTCCCAGCAGTACCTGTATGAGTAGATTGCACATCTGTGGAATAGGATAGTGACTATTTAACCAGGCTTGTGTGGTGCAAGGTACAGATATATATTCATTATACTCACTTCTTTTTGATGAATTGTGTTACATTTTGAGGATGTAAGCTTTTAGAAGTTAGGAATCTGTTCAATGTGCACTATATAGTAGCTTGAAATAGTAAAATGGTGACAAATATTTCTAAAGAATGCCCCTATAAACACTTTTGATTAAATCATATTAAATATTAATATAAAATTAAGAACCAAATAAAAATTTTTCAATGGCTGTCTTCTTGTTAATGTTTAATAATTTAACACAATTTTAAAGTGAATAATAACAAAATGTTGTATTTTTCTCCTTGTAAATCATCAGACATCAAAATTTACAAGTTCTTCAGACATTCCACTAGAATTTATAAAAAAGAATGTTAAACTACGTGGACGATTACGCCGACTAACTGAGGATGTTTTAGAAATTGAACATATTCCTATTACTTTACCTATTATATCGTCATGGAGAAGTAAGTAAGGTGCAAGTATAATAAGACTAAATAACTATTTAGTGTTCCTTTATTAGAAGTTATTTATAAAATAGCAAAAAAATTTGATTTTAATTTTTAATAACTCTAAACTCTTGGACTTAACATACAAGGAACACTTTAGCTCCAGATTTCCTTTCTTCCTTCCCTCCCTTTTATCAACTACTCATTATTTTATTCAGGCATTCAAGCATTCATTCCACAAATATTAAGTGCCTATTGTTGATTTATTCAAATCAAGATTCAGATGTGTTCTAGGCCCTATACTAGCTGTACAGTGCTGAGCGAAACAAGACCACTCTACCTCTTGGAGCTTACAGTCTAGGTGGAAGATGGACAACAAACAAATGAAAATTGTTCTTAGAGCTATAAGAGAAGGAGCTGGGTGCTAGGATGTGGATTATTGGGGATCATGTAAAGGAGGAACCTATACCTATAAAATGGTCATTGAGGAGTTGCTATTTAATCAGAGACCTGAAGAATGAGAGAACATGTGTGGGAATGAGCTTGGCTCTTGTGATAAGCCATGTGAAGACTCAAGTGGCTAGGGCATAGGGAAGAAGGGGACAAGGGGCACCAAGGAGATTGGAGGGCTGGGCAGGGGCTGGTTCTTTCCTCCTCAAATTCCCACATCCTGTTGTAGAGACTGAAGTAGGTTTTTGAAATTATTCTATCTGTTATATACTTGTCTTCTTTTAAAAGAAAGCTTGAGTATAGAAATAAATAGACTTACATCTAGAGAACCTGGGTATTTATAAATAAACAATACATTCAATTGATTTGGGGAGGGGGGGGGTAAATGATTTTGAAATTTGCGTTCACAACACAGTATTAAAGCTACTCTCTTCTCTACCTAACCTTTTTAGAAGAGCCCTGTGGTGTTTTGCTGGTTAAGCTGGCTGGAGTAGAACTCACGAAATCTGGGAAGGTGTGGTTACAAAAAGAACTAAAACCTTCCCAACTACTGTGGTTCCAGCTTCTCGGAAAGGAGAATTCAGTACTCTTTTGCTACCTTTTAGTGAATAAGGTAAGTAGTGTGAAGAAATAATAAGCAATATTTTATTCTTTTTATTTACACATTAATATGCCATTAATTAGAACAGTGATGGCGAACCTTTTGAGCTCGGAGTGTCAGCATTTTGAAAAATCCTAACTGTTTTATAAATACATTTCCCGCATACAATGTGTTAACTCTGGTGCCGTGTCACATATAGAAATTTTTTGATATTTACAACCATAGTTAAACAAAGACTTATATTTTGATATTTATTTTGATATTTATTTTCTATATTTAAATGCCATTTAACAAAGAAAAATCAACCAAAAAAATGAGTTCGCATGTCACCTCTGACATGCATGTCATAGGTTCACCATCACTGAATTAGAACATTGGCTATATAATGGGACTGAATATTTTTGTCTTTTAAAACTGCTACTCATAGTGATTATGTTTAGAGAATCAGATGTTTCATATGTAAATTCTGTTATGAAATTTTAGTTTATTATTAAAAACTAGGGGCCCAGTGCACAAAAATTTGTGCACTGGCGGGGAGGTGGTGTCCCTCAGCCCCACTTGTGCCCTCTCACAGTCTGGGACCCCTCGGGAGATAACG
>NW_005366679.1:2844915-2846394 GCF_000412655.1 Myotis brandtii | reverse complement strand
ACCCTGGCTTCCTCCGTCACTGGAGCAAGCAAGCCTCCCTGTTCACTTCAGCTGCCTGGCTGCTGGCCGCCATCTTGATTGGCAGTTAATTTGCATATTGCCCTGATTAGCCAATGGGAAGGGTAGCGAAGTTACAGTTAATTACCATGTTTCTCTTTTATTTGATAAGATAATAAACTTTAGTTTATTATTATATATGTTTATTATAGAAAATTAAGATGAAGGAAAAATTTTAAATTATTGACTCTAAACATTGCTAATTTAAGGAAAATCTTTTTTGAGTAGTTTTTCTTATTTTTAAAGTTTCTTATCCTATCTAATAAAGACAGAATATGCCAATTAACTGTCACTCTGTCACAAAGATGGCAGCGCCCAGTCCCCTCAGCCCCTCCGGAGTTGTCCTTTTAGCCCTCGCCCCGGTAAGGGGCAAGCAGGCCCCCACAGAGAGCAGACACCAGGACCTGTGGCGAACAGACAGCAGGGCCCTGCTTGGCCCTGGCCGCGGTTGCGATGGGCAAGCAGGACCCCGCAGAGAGCAGACACCACCTCCTGTGGTGGCGACAAGAAGACAGGTCTGCAGAGAGCAGAGAACCATGGGGAGTGGGCCTAAACCGTCAATAGGACATCTGTGGGCTCCCAGATTGGAGAGGGTGCAGGTCAGGCTGAGGGACCCACCCCCGTGCACCGGGCCTCTAGTTGTATAATAAACAAGAATAATTTGAAGAAACAATAGCCTTAATTATTAGAACCCCGCGGATGTGGCTCAGTGGTTGGGTGTCAACCCATGAACCAGGAAGTCACAGTTCAATTCCAGGTCAGGGCACATGCCCGGATTTTAAGCTTGATCCCCATTGGGAGCATGCAGGAGGCAGCTGATGGATGGTTCTTCCTCATCATTGATTTTTATATCTCCCTCTCCCTCTTGCTTCCTCTCTCTGAAATAAATAAAAACATATTTTTAATAAGTGATTAGAATAGTAACTACTTTAATTCTTTAGTTTATGAATTATTTATAGAAAGCCTAATGGAATCCATTATTCTTTTGCATGTCCAGATCATATTCATTTCTATCAAAATAAGAATTATCCAAAGCATCTTGCATTTAAAAGTAAATTGATGATACAGAATCATATAAGAGATGCCAAAGGCATTTCAAAAATATCATCTTCTCTTTTAAATTGAGGAATATATTTTATTTATCTTCAAAACCACCCTATAGAGTCACTGTTTATATTCCCATTCACAGATGGTGATACCATTGTAATAACCTGGCTATTATTTAACAGAAAAGGAGGAAAGGGAAGGTTAAATAACATAGGCATGCCATTTATTTAATTTTGTTTTATTTCTTAAAGTATTACATATGTCTCCTTTTTACCCCCCCTTGACATTACCCCGGCCTCCCCTACCCCCTATGTCTTGTGTCCATTGGTTATGCTTATATGCATGCATACAAGTCCTTCCGTTGATCTCTTACTA
>NW_005366679.1:2838863-2844736 GCF_000412655.1 Myotis brandtii | reverse complement strand
TTCCCACTGTAGTTTGACAGTCTGTTCAATGCTGCTCTGCCTCTGTATTTATTTTTGTTCATCAGTTTATAATGGTCTTTATTATCCATAAATGAGTGAGATCATGTGGTATTTTTCTCAGCTTCCCAGGGGCTGGTGCAGCCTCGCAGGGACCGTCTCAGCCTCACAGGGGCCGTGTCAGCCTCACAGGGACCGTCTCAGCCTCACAGGGGCCGTTGCAGCCTCTCAGGGGCTGTCCCAGCCTCACAGGGGCTGTCTCAGCCTCACAGGGGCCGTTTCAACCTCACATAGGCATACCATTTATTCAGCTTTGCCAAAAAGCTACATTTAACACTCCCAAGTCTGTCCCCTGCTGAACCATGGGGGAAGGGACAGTTGAGACACATGCCCAGTAAAGTTCTGAGTGACATGGGAAGGTGCTTTCCCGTCAATCACATCTGGGAACAGGTAATTGGCCAGAATAGGCGTGGCCACTACAAGTGCTTGAAACCTGAATATTTAAACTTCCAAACAAAGGAAGTTCCTTCCTTCTCTCTTTTCTTCTCTGGCGCCCCGTGCAGGGCTCTTCTGTGACAGGGATGTGCTCCCCTGTGCCCATGTGGTTCACAGCCACCAGGCACACCACAATGAATTAATGGGCTTTAATGAACTTGGATGCTAAACTACACGGGGCTACAGCATGGAATGGAAGCTCTGGACACCGGCCTTGCTTCTGGCTTTGCTGGAATCCCAGCTACACCTTTTCCAGGACTGGCTTAAGGGGTAGGGGACCTTACAACCCAAGAAATACAACTTTATGCAAATAAAGCCTCTTCCACATCCCATCCTCCATGGGGTCTTCTGAAAATGCTTATTTCAGCTGTATCCCAAGAACCTTATTCCCACTTGTGTCTGGGAAATCTGGCTTATTCATTCTTCCTGCAACAATGGGAGGCAGGGTAACCAACCTGTATTCAAACCCAGCTCTTTCTGGCTTCTGAGCCCACACTTCACCTTGTGTATTTTACCTTGTATTGCTTCCTAGCAGGTGACCAAACGGTGCTATATGTATATTGTGGTAATTTACACATCTGTTGAATTTTGCTAATGTGTGAGGTTGAATTTTAATTATTCTGATTTTGGCGTAAGGGAATGAGCTCTTAAAATTTAAATGATTGAGAAAACTATGATAAACTTTAAAAAACTGTACTTATTAACTCCTATACCAAAACTTACTGTATTTATTTTGTGGGATTTTTTTTTGTTAATCCTTACTGAGAATATTTTTCTATTGATTTTTAGAGAGTGTGGAAGGGAGGGGGAGAGGCAGAGAGAGAGAGAAACATTGATGTGAGGGAGACACATCCATTGGTTGCCTCCTGTATGCACCCCAACCTGATCCAGCCTGCAATCAAGATACATGCCCTTGACCGCAATTGAACCTGCATCTCTTCAGTCCAAGGGCCAATGCTCTATGCACTATGCCAAACTCGCTAGGGCAAAAGTTGCTGTATTTAAAGGAGCAAAAGGTTACTTTTTCTTTAGATAGTCCTAGAAAACATCTCCTACTTTAAACCTGGAGTTTTCACATTTTTAGAATTTAACTGTAAATTACTTGTCTAATGAAGCTATGAAATTATTAATACAGTAATTTGTTAAAGTCCCACAAGAATTATAGAAATAGCTAATCAGGATCTCCTTTACTTTGTAACTTAGTGGGGTGTGGGGAGAGGAAATCCCATGTATCCAGTTTCACTAGCAAGTGAGGGATTCCATGAATGAAATTTTCTGAAGGACGAAGATTCCAGGTCAGGCCTATTTTTATGTTAATTATTTTGTGGAAAGTCTTTAAAAAATTCATTTATATGCTAGCGCCTTCCAAAACGCTGGAATTCTGAACCTAATTTAATATTTTCATGATGACTCAGTTCATTTTGCATTTGCTTACTTTTTAGTTTCTTTTACTGTGGCCTTCTGTCAGTTTGCCTATCTTGTATGATCCATTCCTCTACAAAACAACAAACAAAAAACCTGCTTTTTATACATTTTACTGCTTCTAAGCCTCTTTGGGTTAGAACAGCGAGGCTGAGAGTGATATGTTATAAAACAGGCAACTGAATTTGAGCAAGTATCTCTTCTAGTGATGAAATTCTTGAATTATAAATTAGCTATTTTAAGCCCTTGGGGACCCTTTTGCTTTTTGGCTTTTCTCTGGAGGACTAAAGTTGCTGAATGACTCAATTTAAAATAAATAGATGGTATGGGCTTACTAGCAATTTTCTTAAATAATTGGTTTGTGTTATTTTTCATTCCAGGGTAGATTTTTTAATGTGAATCTAAATGAAGACATTTTGAGAAGAGGCCTTGGCAAAACTGTTCTTGTTAAAGGACTAAATCATGATTCTAAAATGTATTGGAAAATTCACAAACGCTTACTTAAAGCTGAATTAACAGCCTTAAAAAAGGGAGAAGGAATATGGAAGGAAGAATATGAAAAAAAATCTTATTTGGAAAAATTCAAAGACTCCTGGGGAGAATATTGGAAGAAAGATAGTTATTTTAAAAAAATTGGATCAGATTTCAACCTGAAAAAAGAAAGTTATTATGACAAATTTAGAAGTACTTATGAAGCATGGAAAGACAACTCCTTAATACTGAAGTTCAGAGAACTTATGAGTCGCATACACTTTCGTAGAAAAGGGTGAAATATTCCAAGAGGTCTAGAGGTGACCTACTCTGAAAAGAGTAAAATATGTAACTATATGGACATATTTCATTGAGTTGAAATGGGAATTTCTCAAAATGACCCAAGTTGTATTTTCATGGTATTTAAATATTTAAGAGATGATTGTTATAAAGGTGACATCAGAATAATTTAAACAAAATGTGATTAATGTAATATGCTTTTAGGAAAAATTAAACACCCTATAAAAATGTACCAGGTTGGGGGATATATACATGTTGTGCTGATATTTGAAGAGAGAATTTAATTGTATGGGTCATTGTGTTCTTTAGTTATTTTGGGCAGCCATATTTAAGTTGTTTTTTTTTAAAGAGAATATTTCTTCCAGTTTTATCAAGTTTGATTATTTATAATAAAGGAGCTGTTTATAACCCATGTCTGAGGCTACTCTTTTCTCTCATCTGCTTACTGTTTTTAATTTGGGGCAGTGCTACTAGAGAAGTTCATTCCATTCCTAGAAAAAAAGAATGGCAAATTTCTACCTGTTTTTAGATGAGGACGACAAAATCTTGAGGACAATTACGAAGGAAATAATCGTGAGGATAAAAAACAATATGCTTAGGATGGCAGCAGAAAATAGAATAGAGATGCCTTATGACATTGCTGAACTCCTAAAGTAGCCAACCCTTGAAAGATCTTACCTCCCAACTTCTCATTATGTGAAATAATAAATTTGTTTATTTTAATGCCAGTTTGTTAATTTAGGACTTGGTACATACTTGCTGCTAAAATCATCCTGACAGTACAAAGCTTCTTTTACAAAGCCGACAATAATCCCCAACATCCACAATGTCTATAGACCTTGTTCTTAATGATGTGCAATACAGACAAAAGTCAGAAGCATCATCTGGTCCAAATAGTTGACTCCTTGAGAATCAATAATCCAGAGTGCGAGGTTTACTGCTGCTGCCTGGTTAAAATATAACAACATGGATTTCCCAACATTAATTTTTAAGTGAGGTCACATGTTTTCCAAAGATTTTCTTTGTGTGTGTGATTTGATTTCATCACATTTGGGTTAGAAAAAGATGTTATGTTACTGATTCAAGGTTCTGATGCCTGATGGTTCAAAAGACCAATATTCAAAATGCCAGTTTGGAGTAAAGAAAGGTTTGTTAATTGAGAAGGTGCCAGCTTGATAAGCTGGGACCTTACAGCCTCTGCAAGTCCACTTTATAAGAGCCCAGAATTCAGGCTTCTTTTATGTGACAGGAAGGGAGAACGGGCAAACCAAGAAGTGTGCGACACCTAGGCCCCAACAGGGATCAAAGAAAGAGCATGAAATCTCTAAATCTTTTTGTTCTTGGTCTGTTTGATCCCTGCTAATCTGAGTCTGATCTTGAGGCTCCTGCAAATCTTTGCCAAAAGCTCAAGCCTCAAGCAGAATTCCCTTAATAATTAGCATATCTATAATTATATGCAGGAACCATTCTCCTGAAGGCCATGGGAAAAGCACAGGCTAGCTAGAATTAAGATAGAGTCAGAGAGAGCATAAGCATTTCAGTCTGTTAGGGTTACATACTAGTCTTTATTATCTGGGTCTGAAGCCTCAATAGCTCTTGGTTTTGTTTTAAGGGGATGTTTTTATTTATGGAGAAGTTAACAGTACATTTAGATGAGTTTTGTGGCAAGCTCTTGAGCCATTTGTATTTGCAGTTTGTTTCCAAGTGATGTCAGATCTCATCCTAGTTAACACTGTAATTAGTTCTGATGACCTTTACCAGCTCAGCCAGTGTACAGTTGTCTTTCCAGTTGAGCCAGGTGGAGGTGAGGCGGTACAGGTTTTTAGATGATACAGTCTAACCTTTTCCTTGATGATGTAGTAAGGAACTGATTTTATGGACAAAGTGGGCAAGAAGAAAAATAGATCAGTGGGACTCCTGTCATGTGCAGTCACCATTTGCTGAATATTCTTGTTCTCCACTTAAACAGTGGCAGGATTAATATCTACTTGAAGGTTAGGAAGAATCCCATTGGCCAGTAGCGTTAATCTGGGCCAACCACCTCTGCTTTTCTGTTCTTTTGTCTCTGGTGCCTATTGTAGAGAAGCTTGTTTGATGACAAAAGGGCACGGTGAACTAGATACTTGCAGAGAGGCTAGATCTTTGTCACTGGAGATGTTTATGACAGGGCCATTTGAAAAAGTGGAAAACTTTCTTAGGCTGAATTTCTGACTAAAGCCCAGGTTCTTTGCCTTCCTCAAATAGAGGATTTACTATTTCTTGGTCTCTCTCCTGACTTCAAAACAGAATCCATGACCACCTTTCCCCCCTGGCCTTCTTTCCTTTGGCATTTGGGTATGTAGGCCTCTTTCCTTTTTAAATATATTTTTATGAAATGAATTTAGTTCTTATTGTTTTTCTAGAGGATTGGTTTTTTATGACCCTTATCAATCTATTTTCTTCTAGATCCACATTTCCTTTTTTAGGTTTTATTTGTTTTTCATTTCCCAATCAGACTTCTTACACATGAGATGCCAGCTTTATCATGATTAGTGATGAATAAAATGTAGGAGGAGTGTAAAAACTTTGCCCATACACATGATCTGGCACTGTTAGGATTGGGCAGCTAAAAGCATATTCTAGCAACCAGGGGGAAACAGACAACCAGGGTCTCCTTACACTTTGCCTTCTGTTTGTTTTGATGTTTCTGTTGGTTCTATCCATGAAACAGGTGTCCAAATGCTGGCTCTTCTCTGGCACATATGGTAGTTCCATGAGGGCTCTCTAGGGGTTCCCTGTCATAGTCCCCTCTCTTGGGAGAGAGTCTTACTGCTTTCTCTCCCCACCTAGTATAGAGCCTTTTACTTCTGGATCCCTACATCTGGGGTGGCAAGGACACATGAGTTTGCTTGTGGAAGGCGACTGGACTGTAATCACTCCACTCATGGGTGTATATGTTGGGAGGAGGGATATATTAGCAATCGGCTTCAGTCCTGCCACTTTCCATGGAGTTAGTTCAACTGACAGGAAGTTCATGTATTTTTATAGTACTAAGTGGGAATATAGGCTCTCCACCGGGTACTTCCTCTCTCTTCCCTGTTTTTTGTTGTTGTTGTTGTTGTTTCTTTTTTATTATTATTAAATTAAATCTTTATTGTTCAGATTATTACAGTTGTTCCTCTTTTTTCCCCCCATAGCTCCCCTCCACC
>NW_005366679.1:2817848-2838209 GCF_000412655.1 Myotis brandtii | reverse complement strand
GGTTGGGTGTTTTTTGCTTCTTCGTATTTCAAATCTTTGACTTGATTCTTGCGATCCTCTGGTCTGCTGTTGGGAGTCTGTATAATATTCTTTATTTCAGTAAGTGCATGCTTAATTTCTAGTTGGTCCTTTATCACAATGTCGAAGGTCTCACTAAATTTCTTGAGGGTCTCATTAAGTTTATGGGCGGTTTCTAAAAAATTCTTGAAACACCTTAAAAGTGTTGTTTTGAACTCTATATCCAGTAGTTTGCTTTCCTCCATTTCTGTCATTTGTGTCCTGTTTCTTTGTCTCGGCATTTTTTATGCTTCACTGTGTTGATAGAGTGGCTTTCTCTGCTAAGTGTCCTATAGGGCCCAGTGGCTCAGCCTCCCCAATTACCTGAGGTAGACACTCTTGGTGCACCCCCTTGTGGTTTTTGTGCACAGTCTTGTTGTAGCTAAGCCTTGATTGTTGTAGGTAACATTGGGAGGGATTGACCTCCAGGCCAATTGACTGTGAGAATCCACTGTTTCTGCAGTGGGAGAACTGACTCCTGGATCTCTAAGGAGGTGCTAATCTAGCCTCTGCCTGAGGCTACTCAGCAGAAGCCAGCTGTGAAGCAATGCAAGTTGCCCTAGGGCCTTGGGCCAGCTGCAGTTTGTTAAGTAATTTTCAGATTACAAAGGGCAGGGCCTTTCATATGCAAAAGCCTTGGGTGGGGCTGGGTTCCAGGGGATCAACAGGGTGGAGCGAGCAGTTATGGCTGCTCTCAGTCCTACCCTCAGAGGCCCCGGCAATCACTGCGAGCACCTCCGAGAGAAAGCTTCCCTCGAGTTCTGACTGATGCCAGACAGTCCCGTTTCTCCCGTGTAAGTCTGGGTCCCCAGAGACTCGCCCGGAACTGGAGCTCAGAGCTTGAGACTCCCTCCCGATTGAAAACAACAACTGTGTCCTCAGCCAGCAGCCCTCTCCGCATGCACCTCTGCACCTTTGTATTTTACTTCCGCACCACTCCTCTTCTGAATCTCGGTATGCTTTTCTCTTTCCTTCTAGTTGTAGAATTTCCACTCAGCCAGCCTTCCTGTGGTTCTGGATGATGTCCATTCCGTCTTTTAGTTGTATTTTGGGATTTGTTGTGGGAGGCAGCAGTTTCCAGTGTTTACCTATGCCGCCATCTTGATTTCTCCTGCTTCCCTGTTTTTGTCATGCTTCTTTCTCCTTGTCTCAGGAAAGTGAGGTGCTGGCAGGTCTAGTAGCATAGCAAATGTCAAAAGAGATTGTCACTATTTCCCAACTTATTGACAACAGGATATATGGTGCCCTCAGTCTTGTAGAAAGGGGAGTGAAGTGCTAATGTCAAATCATCCTCTTCCCCTATGTGAAGGGGAGAGAGAAGCGATGGTTGCTGCCCCATAAACTCTTAGTTATCCAGGACCTCTTATGTCTCTTGGTTATGAAACCTTCTAAATCAGCTTACCTTTCCCACCAGTGGGAAAGTTTGGGAAATCTGCTGTCCGAAATGTCATCTTTAAAAAACTTGACTCAAAATATTAGGGTCATTGATCCCAATAGCTAGGCTATCTCTCACATATTCCTGATCTCTGTGGTAACTCTGAGTGTGGTAAAGATGTGAGGTGGCCCTAGCTGGTTTTGCTCAGTGGATAGAGTGTCGGCCTGAGGACCAAAAGGTCCGGGTTCGATTCCAGTCAATGTGTTTCTCTCACATCAATGTTTCTTTCTGTCTTTCCCTCTCTCATCCCCTCTCCCTAAAAATCAATGGGAAAATATCCTCTAGCAAAGATTAACAAAAAAAATTTATTTTTAAAGATGTGACATGGTTAGTGCAGTGGCCAGTACTTCAAACCAACCTGGTACACTTGCAAAATCTGCTTTAGGAGAATTAACTGCATCTGCAGCAGGCAGATAATACTTGGCCCAGAGTTTTAGCCTCTTCTGGATTTCTCCAGCATCATCTGGTTCCTCATCAAGGTGAGTTTACATCTTTGACATGTGAGTTTCTCCTGGGGTAACGTTACTCCATGTGCTGTCAGCAGGCATTTTGTTGACAGTCTGACCCAAATCCAGTGGTTGTATATGGCATTGATTTGGAGACAGTGGCTTTTCATAAAAAGTCAACATGCTTCAAGAAGCCAAGAAAGAGCAGCATTTCAGAAGTTCAAGGCACCAACAGAATCACTCTTGTGTAAGGCACCATTCAAAGGAACGACATACATTGAGGAGCAGCAGCTGCTGCAGGGATAGCTGGAATGGAAACGGGATCCCTGCTCTTTGTGGTGTGGGAAGGAGAAGTTTTCCTCAACCTTTTTAGGGTTCCTGGCTGGGTCTGAAAATTAAACTGACAAAGACAGATTAACATCAGAAAAACATACACATTTATTTGTGACATGAGAGGTTTGTAAGGAAATGACCCAAAGAAACAGAG
Organism: Myotis brandtii; assembly: GCF_000412655.1. Taxonomy (NCBI): domain Eukaryota; kingdom Metazoa; phylum Chordata; class Mammalia; order Chiroptera; family Vespertilionidae; genus Myotis; species Myotis brandtii. Next base: position 2,835,784 of record NW_005366679.1, on the reverse strand, counting down.
CTGAGTATTTTGTGCTAGGTTTGATGGAGAGCACACGGCCATGGAGGCAGATGGTAGGCTAAGGAGTAGGAGGTGATTGCAGTAACCTGGGGAAAACTTAGCAAGACCTGTTTGTCAGGATTCCTCTTGGTGTCCTTTGCCATTGGAGATAAGGGTGCTCCTTTCCTCCCAGGCACCTCTTACATGAGGGTTTTATGTGAGGGTTTTATGACGTGTTTCTGGGTGAAGGAGGAGGTCAAGCGACTTTTCTGCTCTGGCCATTTTCTCAGACTCCTTCAGCTTAAAATGTCAACTATGTTAAGATGCCATATTTCGGGGTAGTGTGTCCTGAACCCCCATCAGTGGTTTGGAACTCTTCTAATGCTGTTTCCAAAGCAGCTATTTCAATGAATGCAAATTAACAAAAAGACTGAAGAAAAGAAAAAAGCCAAGATTAAAACTTAAAATGTTAATGAAAGGTTACAGTGGGTGGTGCCTGGGCAGGCTAACTAGCCATCTCAGACAGTGATGAAAGAAAATGGAATTTATTTAAGGAAAAGGGCATGGGAGATGGGGGTATCCAAAGGGAAGGGCTACACAGATAAAATGGGGCTTTGGAGACAGGTTCAAGGGGTAAGCCTGAGACGAACTACCACTGCCCATAGCTCCCCTGGTTGAAGGTCTCATGGGGTCCCTTCGAGGTTAGGGAATACGTGCCTATGGGGGTAGGAGAGAAGGAAGGAATGGCATGGGTGTGCTCCTTGCAGGGAGAGCACAGATTGGGTCCTTTGTTCTGAGTGTATTTACCTCTTTTTTGCAGGTGGAAATCTTAGGGGTCCTATCAGGGGAGGGTCTTAATAGAATATTCATCAGCTTTCTAGGTGTGCTCTTTCAGGGTCATGGTCTCCACTGATTGGTTGGTGTCATTAGTCAATCCAGCTGGACCTGAGGCAGCCATGGTGCCACTTGTCTGGTTTTGCTGCTTTTCTGGGCCTGGAGCTGAAATACAACTGAGGCCTAGATGTTATCTCTAGGGAGGAAAGGTCAGGGGGTCTAAACCACCTGACCTGAGATGTGAAAGATCTGGTGTCCAAACCGCATGACCACAGATACGCTAAGGGATGACAGGTTACCCTGGGGGTGAGGTTCTTGTTTTCTCAGTTTTGCTCCTTGCTCGGCATCTGGAGCTTTCTGCCCTGGTGAGTTTCTATACCTAGACCATCATCCTTGCTCTGAGCGTCTAACAGTTAAGGATGCAAATAGCAAAAAACTTTCTAAATGAATCAACTATACTTCTATTTCAAGATGGCCATTGAGCTTATTCACCTAACTTCCATTCAAAATATCAAAAAATCACATCAAAATATTAAACAAATGTTAAAATACAAAAAAAGGTGTCAATGATGGAAATCAGGGAATGATGCCTTTAATTAGCTAGATATTTGGAAGTTTTGCAACCTATCATAAAATTGAATTAGATTGAGGGTTCAGTATTCTTTGAAAGGAGGTAGAGTTCATATAGGAAGTAAGTTCATGAGCTAGTTTGGGATCTTTGAGTGATAAGAATTCCTCCTGGTCATGCCCAGAGGTAGTTCCTTATGACCCGGAAGCCTAAGGTCAAATGTCGATGCACCCAATATATAATATGGAGGAAAATAGGATGTCAGTAGTTCATAGCATATGTCTTACCCTGCTGGGCGGGGATAATGATGACTCCCAGTCCTGCTGTGTGTGAATTTCTTGGTTAGTCAGTCTGGGTGCCCCTGCTCTGCTCTCTGAAGATGAGCTATCCTCATCTGAGTTATCCTTCATAGTCTCTTCAAAAGTAATCCTTGGGGGAAGATCTACACTTTGAGGGCGGGACAACTTTAGAAGCCCCTTTCTGTTGATGTGGGTTCATGGCCAAAGTGTTGAGCAATCACAGGCCTTACCACAACCCCCACCTCCACCCCCAGAGATTTAATCCTGTATGGCTTTGAGATCTAGCAATTTACTGGGGAAAAGGTGTGCAGTTGGGGTCCTGCTGACCACACTTGTTTGTGTTCTGATCTTTATACTCAGAATGTTTTGCTTCTTTTACATTTTTAAAGGACATATCTGAGCAGTGTTTTTCAACGGTAGGCCGTGAACTATTAGTGAGATATGGAATCAATTAAATGGGTTGCCACCAGCATTTAAAAAAGAAAAAAGAACAGATTAAAATATATCAGGGTGCATTGCAAATAGAAAAGATAGGCATTGTTTTGTTAATTTTTTGTTGTAATTATATTTATATATATATATATTTTCCCTGTAATTATATTTTAATGTGTGTACTATAAAAACATATGAGTCACTGGAAAATCACTAAAGAAGAACTCATTTTCTAGCACAGTCTTTTGAAGAAACCCAAAGAATAGATTTCGATAACTAAAGTGAGGACAACAAGTAATTCAGACAGTAATGAAGTTTTTTAAAAATGGAGGTATTAGGATAATTGTTTCTATTGTCTGTTTTATTTATCAAAACACAGCTTGTAGGTAATTTAGTAATGAAATTGAGTAATAGCGCCCTCTTCTGTTCTTCCACAACACTGTGCACATACCTAGTTTAGCACTTGTCACATAATTATTCATCTGCCTATTTTCTATTCATCTGTCTTCCCTATTCTCCAAGGTATACCATACCTTGTTAAATTTTGGATGATTTCTGCTTCCACCACAGCATTTAGCCCAGTTTCTTGCTCACTGGAAATTATATTTGCCTGTACATCTTATGATCCTGACCTACACCATGAAGATAAATTTGTCTTAAATGTTCTGAAAGAACATTTTTTAAAATTGTCAAACTTTAAAAATGATATTTATTTTGGGCAAATAAAGCCCCTAAAGCAGATTTAGTTTAAATACACACACACACACACACACACACACACACACACACACACACACAAAAGTAACAAAAACTAACACAGCTTTTTAAATGCAGTTTTTCCTTTTACTATGTTTGTGTGGAAAAACCTAACCATTTGTTTTCTGGTTGTTTTTTTAAAAAACACACACACACAGATGTTGGTAATAGAGAGTGCATACCCTATTAAGATTCCAAATAGTACAGAAACAGAAGGACTTTCCTTATGATGTAATCCCCACCCCCCATCAGCTTTCAAAGCATTAGGATTTACATTCTGTCTTATTAGTTTCTTTCTTTTTAAAAAAATACGTTTTTATTTATTTCAGAGAGGAAGGGAGAGGGAGAGAGACTTAGAAACATCAGTGATAAGAGAGAATCATTGATCTGCTGTCTTCTGCATGCCCCCTTGACCAGAACTGAACCTGGGACCCTCCAGTCTGCAGGCTGACGCTCTATCCACTGAGCCAAACTGGCTAGGGCTCTTTCTTCTTTTTGTCTCTACAATACAACTTACTCATTTCTCCAAACTTTTGTTCAATGTCTACAAAAAAGATTGTTGTATTAGAATACTGGTCTGCAAGTAGATAGATTATGAAGATACGTGTGTTTTTTTAATTATATGGGATTCTGCAGGATTTTAACAATAACAACCTTCCTAATGCCGCGACCCTTTAATACAGTTCCTCATGTTGTGGTGACCCCCAACCATAAAATTATTTTCGTTGCTACTTCATAACTGTAATTTTGCTACTGTTATGAATCATAATGTAAAGGAGGGAAAGATCAAGTGAGAGAGAAACATTGATCGTTTGCCTCCCGCACACACCCACCACCTTCTCTTGTACTGGATGACACTCCAACCAATGGAGCCACACCCGGTGAGGGCAGGAATTTTTAATGGTAGTATAGGAAGGGGAACCCAGTTTATAGCATAATGGAAATATGTCATTTCAGAGCTTCAATACTACTTCCTAGGCGCAAACTATGGACTTCAGTTATTTGTTGGTCCTGCCCAGCAGGCTCTGACCATCCTGAAAGCTGTAGATATTGGCTCTGTGGGAGGTCTTTCTGGAAAGGAGCCTCACAGAGCTGAGCTGTGAAGCTCTAAGGAAGAAGGAAAAGGGGCTCCGTCCTGGGGCACTATTGTTTCCTCTAAAATACTTCATCCCCGACCCTCCAAGCCCTCAGCAGGAAAAACAATGAAGCAAGTTGGAGAAAAATAGAAAGAGGGGAAATTTCACTTTAATTAGCATATTTTCTGCCTTTTAAAAGGTATTCGTTCTATGCTGGGAACTGCAAATCTCTTGAGAAGCATAACTGGGGTCTAAGAAAACCGTAGTTGAATTGAAGAACTTAAACCTAGGTGGGCACAGCACTGCTATTTTATCTCTGTCCAGCATTCACAGGGTGAATTATTTTGCCAAAGTTTTAAAGTCGAGTTTAGAATTCTGATACCTAGCCCAAACTCATTCCTCATCTTGACAATTTAATCTATATATTTTTTTCTTATTTGTAAGGTGAAAAAGTGCATTTGCCTGTAACATTTGGCATTGCCATATAAAAGGAGAAATTATGTAGGCTTGTTATAGAAAAAAGTATGAATAGCACAGTTAAACGTGGATCATGTAAAAATGTTATTGTCTATTGGTAAGGGGTTTAGCCTTAAATTTTTTCCCTCCATAGGCAAAATACATTTCAGTGTGTAGAGTTTTTTAGCCTGTAAATCCTTTAAATAGATTAACAATAATTAAAAATAATTGACATTTTTAGAAGCTCAGTTTGTACTAGGCATTTTGTGAAGAGCTTCACATGTATTGGTCCTATTTAGTTAGAAGATAACACAGGGAGGATTTGTTCCCCAGGGGAGGGTAGGAAGGGATTCTGGCAGATAAAAAGAGCAGGTGTTCCCTACAGTGCCCCCCTCCTGAATCGGCCACCTAAGAAAGACATAAACACCTTTGTACAGATTCATATGTATATGACGGCGATTTCTTTTTCTTTAAGAAGAAGAGAAACTTCCTGAGTCCATCAGGAAGGACTGGGGGGTGGCAGTTGGGGGTGGCCCCTTGTTTTGTTTTGTTTTATTTTGTTTTGTGCTTTCTGTTTTTCACAGAAATTTTCATATGTACACAAAAGTAGAATCATCATGAAGCACTATGTATTAGTCACAAGTTTCAAAAATTATGAATATTTTGGCAATCTTTTATATATTCAGGAATTTGGAGAATTCACTGCAATACTTAAATGCATAAATTAACACATTGTTGCAGTGCGATGGTCTCGGTTATGGAAGAAATGCACGCCTCTAGAACAGTGGTTCTCAACCTTCCTAATGCCGCGACCCTTTAATACAGTTCCTCATGTTGTGGTGACCCCCAACCATAAAATTATTTTTGTTGCTACTTCATAACTGTAATTTTGCTACTGTTATGAATCATAATGTAAATATCTGATATGCAGGATGTATTTTCATTGTTACAAATTGAACATAGTTAAAGCATAGTGATTAATCACAAAACAATATGCAATTATAGATGTGTTTTCCGATGGTCTTAGGCGACCCCTGTGAAAGGGTCGTTCGACCCCCCAAGGGGTCACGACCCACAGGTTGAGAACCGCTGCTATAGAGGAAGCACACATGTAATAGGAGAGAATAAGGTCAAGACATTGAGAACAGCAGTGAGAGAAAGAATAGAAGCAAAAGTAAGAATGAATGAAAGAGATTAATGATTCTGAATTCCTGGATCCAGTCATTCCTGAAGCCCTTATCCTTTTCGACCGTCTTAAGGCGAGAGTGAGTACATTGGCTTTCCCCCTCGAGCTAGTTTGAAATGGGGTTTTCTTATTTGTACCCAAAAGTCTTGAACAATATGGGGAGTAAGGCTTTAAAGACAGCTACTGCTTTGTTCTCCAGTACTATCTACTCTGGCTAAGACTTATAATCTAGAGCAGTGCCTGGTACATGGCAAGTACTCAACAAAAATGTGTTGAAAGAGGGATGCCTCCTCCTTGATAATCGTTAAGCTCTGATTATTCTCTTGACTTCTTGAGGCATTGACTGAAATAGAGATAATATTCATCTCCTTCACTCATGGATATGACTCAAAGATTACTGCTGGTTAAATCTGAGTATCTTAAATATGGCAATTTTTTTTTTTTTTTTGCAATTGAAAGCACCGTTTTTGTACAGTTAGAAAAACCTGCTTCCAACACAGATTCCCAGTAGAGTTTTCTAACAAACCCCTGATGATATGCAGCATAGCAAGCCCAACCACAGGGTACATCCATCATCTTACCGTGTATCAGGCAGCTTTTACAGGATTTTCTGTGATCCTGGTGTCAGCGCACACTCTGTGTCAAGGCAGAGGTGATAGGTAGAAATCTGGCAGCTCTTTAGCAAGGAGGCCAGGCAGGGCTGTGCCAGTATAATTAATGAGAATCATCGCTCTGGAAGCTAGAGGAGGGTGGGGGTTGGGAAGGATGTCTTTCACCACCAGTCAATGGGATGTAAGAAAAATCGGTGCTTTCACAGCCCTTTTACTGCTGGGAGGAGGTTAAGTCAAAGGACCGCGGTCAGGGGCTCTATGTAACTCACTGCACGGATGTAGGTCCCCTGAATGGGGAAGCTAGGAGGATTCAACTCCAGATTTTTCAGCAGGGCTGGTTTCAACCTTGAATTGAGCTACTAGTAGGAGCCCTTTACACTTGGAAAATCCTTACTCAAAGATTATGACTTACAGGACCAAGAGAGCATTCAAAAAAGGTACTTTATTACCATAGAGGACATATAGCTCAAAGATGTGGTAACCTAGATCCCATTCTCCCCAATTCTTCCCGTAGCCAGTGAAGTAAAGGGGGTATTGTGTGTTTTCTTCTTCTATTGACTTTTTGGTAACCATGGGAGGGCTTGGGCAACCTACAGAGGCTGTTTACTAACCACTGTCTAATCCCTTTGTTATTATTTCCCCTGATTATCACAGCAGGGAAACGTAGTTCTGTCCTGTTCCAAAAACTTATCAATGTAACAACATTTTCTTAGTTTTAGTTAAATTTTCTCTGGTTAATGGTATGAAAAGAGGACTCAGAGGGAAAAGTTACATTAAAAGGTTTATGGAGGGGGGGGGTATGGGAGCGGACTGGAAGGGATTAATGAGGGGAAAAGGAGGACCATGTAATACCTTCAACAATAAAGATTTAAAAAAAAAAGATTGATGGACATATACACAAAGGTGTATGTCCTAAACACGGAAGACCAAGCTTTAGTATGACTCACACTCTTTACGCTAACAACACCAACTTCAGATTGGTCGCTTTGGGGGAGGAAGAGGAGATGTGTTTTTAGCAGTAGTTGTGATATTTTATTTAAAAAAGGGGTAGGGGGAGCAAGAGTATTACATGGATGCTTGTCTTGTTTTTTATAGGTTTAAAATATTGCATAATTAAACAATTTTAAAGTTCACACAATTATGGGCATTAAAACTGTCAAAATACAGAATGCACTTCAAACAGGTGCTCTTGGTATGAACTTTATGTCTGAGTTTATTTCAACACGTGCATCTGTGGCTGGTTTTTCAGATATGAGAAAGACACCTAGTTGTGTGAAGGGTTGTCTTGGTATCTTTCTCTCTGCCTTTCCTTTTTTGCCTTCCTATTTACCATGGAGATTGCAAGCAAAAAAAAAAAAAAAAAGCAAAAACACAATTTGGGGGAAGAAAGATTGTCTGTTTAATTTCTGATAAATTGGGAATTTGTGTGGGTATTTTTTTTTTAAAAAAGTAAATTTGGGGAGGTTTCTTTCTATGGAGCCCAAAGACCTTTTATGTCCTTTTCCAAACTGATTTCTTCCTGGTACCCTACCCGGCCAGGAAGAAATTCAAGGGACTATTCTGATGGCTTTTCCTTTCTTTTCTGAGAATCCAGGATTGCTTTCAGGATAAAGTTTCTTCTTGCCCATGGTGCTTTGCTGTGACATTGTAATTGCCTCTGTTGAATTGAATAATACAAATGGGTTGTTTCTATGGTATCGGCTAAGTGGGATGAAAAGGTGAAACCCTAGATCTGTCGCTAAGAGGTCACGGTGCTACCCCCCAACCCCCTACTAAGTGTCCGTCAAAGTGGACGGGCAGCCAGGCCCGGCTCTTCAGGCGTTGGCACTCATTTGAAACTTCCTGAGCAAATTCACGCATGAAACAGAAAATGACTTTAGCTTATGTTGTCACAAAGTCCAGAAAACCCCTGCCAACCCCATCCTGCCAGCTTTTCTAGGACCTTCTTATTGGTGGAGAATTTTAAACTGAAGGTGAGTGCGGAGCAGTGTCTCCAAGTCCCTCCCAGGCAGGCTTTGAACTAACAATAGGGCAGGTTGAATGAAGGCTGATAAATGCAAATCCTGGAACGCCGACTCCGGATCACACCGCGGCCGCCGAGGCCAGCGGCTGTCAGCCTGCCAGCAGCCGCGCCAACCCGCTTACTCGCCGCGCTGGTGCGCTCAGTGCACTTCCTCGTTTCATCACCCTTTGAGTGCCTACTGTGTGCACGCTTCCCTCCGCCGGGCCACGCTCTAACTCACCGCAGACTGGCCGTTTGAGTCCGCCAGCCAACGGATCTGATTGAATAACTGGCCTGTTAACCCTTCAGGGAAGCATTCGGAAGCAGAGGGACAAATAAAACGTACCCTGTACTCTTCCTCAGTCTTCGCTGCACTTGACTCAAAGCAGATCTCCTTGGTTGTAACGCCATAAACGATGCTATTTTCCTAGAAGGGTAGAAAACAGGAGAGGCGATAAGATAGGCGGTTCGGGATTCTCTTTAAGATGTGGTCCTGACATTGATTTACTTTGGTGCAAACTGCAGCTTCCAGTCCCTGCACCCTGACCTCCAGTGTCGTTTCGCCAAACTCCTTTACCCTGCCACCCCCCGAACACATCCCTGAACTGAATATCAAGGGGTGTCCTGGATTTGGGAGCCTTTGAAACTTTAGAGGAAAAGACTTCATTCCCAGTACTGCTGGCTCTTGCCTGCCGGGGAACCCCGCCAGGGGGTGCCGGCCCAGGGTCAAGGTCCTGCCCTCGGCCCCTACACCCAGCAGGTTGGAGTCCTTGGAGGCGGCGGGAGCTCCAGTCCACTCCCCCAAGCTCCAGTTCCTGATTTCCGCGGGAGCTGCGGGCGGAGGGAGGGGGCTGCAGAGTGAGCGTGAGGATTTGAATGAGAAAGCAGGTTGTGTGGCCCCGCGCCCCGCTCTTCCCAGCCCGGCTCGCTGGGGAGGAGGGGTTTGCTGACTGGTGGGGACGAAGTGCCCTTTTGGGGGGCTTTCCAGACCCTTGACAGGGTTTTGGAGTTGGAGCCACAGGAGTCGGTAACTCATCACCCCAGCACTTTGGAGGTGGCTCCTGTGCCGAGGACCCCGAAGAATCCTTCCTCTGCCGAACCCTCAAAGTTGAGCAGGTCAGTGCTTTTGGGGGAAACGAGAAAGAAAAGAGGGGACTGGTTCCGCCAGCCCAGGTGTGCAAGGGAGCAGGTGGCCGAGCTCCTCTCTGCAGTCCGGGGCGGGACACGCTCTTTAGGACTGTGTGTGCGTTGTGCGTGGGGACCCCGCAAGGCTCTGTGCGGAGACCTGGACCCCGGCTGGTCTTGGGGTCCCATCTTTCAGAAGGACGTGGGTGTGTGGGCGCACGCAAGAACTTAATTCTCAGGTCTCTTGCGGTGGTGGGTGGGGTCTCGCCGGGTGGAAGGTAACGCATACTGGTACTTGCTGGATGCTTCATCCCCCCGCCACCCCACGCGGGATCGCGGGGACCCCTGGAGAGAGCAGGTCCACGTTTCCCAGCAAGGCGAGCGCTGTGCGGGGAAGTCGGAGGGAGTCTCACGGTCCTTCCTGAGCTCGCTGACCTCTCGCAGGACCCTGTCGGAGCAGACCGGGTGCTCTCCGTGCGGGGAGGATTCGCTCCGTTGCCTTTTCCTGGACTCAACTAGGGGCACCCGAGCGGCGCGGGACCGCGGAGGAAGGTCGCACCACGCGGCGGCCACGCTCTGCGCCTGCGCGGGGTTCCCATGGCGACGGGGCCGCGAGTCCGAGACGCCACCCTGCGCGCCCCGAAGTCCTGATCCCCGGGGAGCGTCTGTGCCGCCCTGTCCCCCTCCCCTCAGGACCTTTTCTTTGTTGTTTGTATCGTGGAATCAGTTTATGGTCTCATTCGGACCCTAGGAATTCAGCGTTAGAACAATCACCAACTCAATGGAAAACTAAGACACCCCCACACCCTCCCGCGTGCCGACATGACCACTGTGATCATAGACGGAAGAAAATGGTGAGAAATTGCTAATGAGGGCAGTAATTGAGACTTTTCTCCCCTCCTTCTTCTAGCCCAGGAAAGTGGAGACGAATAAAATATAGTTACTTCCTGGTTAGGCATTTCAAAAAAATACCAGGTGCTTGTCTGACGAGGACAGCCCTGTGCCTCCTGTCCGCGAGGTGGAGAGCAGGGCGTGCGCCACCCGCAGCACCTGTGTCTCCTCCTGGCCTGTCTGTGAGAACGAGCTGCGCTCCAAAACGGACCAAAGAAAACGCCAGTGAGAAGAGACAAAGACTGTCTCCCGAGAGGTGATTGTTTTTCCAGTAGCTCTGGCGTTTTGGCCGTTTCTGGCGTTAATCTTAGAAATGATCTGCAGGGAATGTTTCAAAAAGCCTTGAGCAAGCCAGTCAGATTTCTCAAGACTTCTGTGAAGAGAGTCATTTTTCTTTTCTTAAACTTGTGAGTCTTGACAGCTCCATCCCCCTTTTTAAAACTCCCGTTTGTTTACACACAGGCTAGCATTTGGCAAGGGTACACATCTTAAGGAGTATGCAGGAGCTGTAGCTTCTCAGTGCTCATTTTTCTCAGGTTGCAACAGTATTTGGCAGTAGGATTGATATACCTAGTGGCTTATATTAAATAAACATTGATTAGAATGAATGTAAAATGGAGTTCTCTTCCCTGGGTAAAGTGTGGCATAAAAATACCTCAGATGAAGTAATAGCGCTGTGTCCTGTTTTAAAGTAATTTGCCTTCAAGGCTATTCATGGGAGGAGTTTTCAGAGAATATCCTTCCACCATCAGCAAATGAAGTCAATATTACTTTTCAGATGATTAGCAAATAACATGTTACCTCTCCCATCCCATTCATTATAAATGCCTGTACATTGTGCACTCTATCTAGATCAAATGCTTAAAAATGTTTCATTAAGTCCTCCCCCCCTTTTCTCACAGTTAAAAAAAATAGAAAAACTCCTCATTTTCAGGTTCAGATACTGTGTGACCCTATTTGATGGCTTGTAACGGGCTCCAATTCCCTAATTCTCAGTGACATGTGTTTCTGCTGGCTTCAGGAGGTACACTGCAGTTTAGCAGATCATGGATAATGAGATTGGGAGTGCTTGGGGGGAGGCTGGGCAGAGGCGGTGGGAATGAGACAAAGGGAGTGAAGGCTGATGGGTAGAGCCAGGATTTATAGCTGCACCGAATTCTTCATAAAAGCAGTTGAAGGTACTGCTGCTGTTTGATACATCTTCCCACATCATCACCAGCAGTTAAATTTATTTTTAGAATCAGTTTTCTAAAGAAGTATAAGGATGGAATTATAAAAATAGAATATGATAAAGGTGCTTCATGTGAAGGTGCCAAAATATACTTAAAAAATCTTAATTAAATGTTTTCTACTTAACTTCTTCATTTAGTCCACACATATTTATTGAAAACTAATTACACACAAGGCAAGAGAAATAAATCTAGGTCCCTGCCCTCAGTGAACTAAGTAAGAACTGTGAGTTCTGAAATAATTCTAATGCTTTTCAGGTTTTTCAGGGTAAAGATGCTTCCTATGTATGGTTCTCTTAAGGAGAACAGTTTATTTAGTGCTGAGCAATCAGATTTCTAGATTCAGAAACAAGTGCTTAAACTTTGGTTAGAAAAATAAATGCTGAACATTGTTTTTGAGCATTTTAGATTAAGAGTCTATATTTGTGGTAGAAAGCATTGTGGGCACCTATCTGCTTACAGTTTTGTAGTACAGACGCGGCCCTAAAACCTAGTCTTGGCAAGTGTAGCTCTTGAGTTTGAGAGGAACAGAGGAACCCTGTAATTCTCGGGTTTCTTAGATGAAGATAAGGTGAGTGATTCAGTAGTCCTTTGTTCTGGCTCCCTGTTTCATGGCATAATAAACCTCCTGCAGCTCCCTTCTAAGAATAGTGTTGGCCTGCATGCTTGAAGGATCATGACTATTATTTCTCTGAAAATAAGGCAAACCACCCCACCCCCCAAAATGGTGGGGGTGGGGGAGGAGATAAAATTATGGTAGATGGATAAAAGAATACAATAGGGCACTGAAACATTTTAATTTTTGAGCTGGAGTAATTTCTAGGCATTTTTGGTGAGTTTAGACTATAAAAATCCATTATAGCCACGACAAACCTGGCCTAATATTGACCAAAGTCGATAAATGTTTTCCTCTTACCATTCGTAGGACATGGAAGGGTAGGGAGACGACACCACCTCCTGAGTCAACAAGGATCAGCTCAGAGAAGCTTGCTGAAGAGCACCCCCATTTGGTTATTGCTCTTTGTCTAGGAAAATCAGGCTCTGCTGTGATTGTGGACCAAGTGGTGCAGAACTCATTAGTTTCAACAATGCCTCCTCTGCCTGGGAAGCATGCTCCCTCTTCTCCCTCACAGGGGCTCATTCCAGGCTGGCTCTGCTCACAAGGAAAATCATTTAGACACAGTTCAGTGGACACTCACTCACATCTCTTTGACACCCGTGACCATTTTTGTTTAAGGAGAAATCCAGTACTGCTGTGGGAGGGTGTGCCAAATTAGAAGTGCATTTTAAGAACCCTGTGAAGAAGTTTACACAGCTTTATGTTGTTATCCTCAAGGTCGCTGTCTTCTGCGCTTCAAAGTAAGAGGGCAGGATGGATGCAGAAGGGACAACTGAGAAAACTTTTATGGCAAAGTTAAAAACATTCTCACCAACTCTGCATGTTGGATGTACGAAACTACCTACCTGTGCCTCTTTATTGTCGTCAAATTACAGAAAAAGATACCAAGGTAGATACCATGTTTGTTGTATAAACCAGGAAACCCCGGTCCAAGGTTGCTAAATGGTTTTCTCGAAGTCACACAGCCAATAAATGGCAGAACTGGGATGAAAATGCCAAGGTTTTGATTTTTAATAATCCCAGGAAGTCTGGGGTGGGCAGATAGGAAATCCTTGCTCTACACTTGGTATTTGCAACTATATGAAATTGCTGTCGTTGTAGATATAAAATGGTCAAACATCAGCAATGTTATGTGATTTAATCTAGTTTCATTGGGTGGAATTGGCCGTGGACACCTTTTGATTATACATTTTGTTATAAGCATGTATGTGTCATGAGAATGTACATGGTGCACGTGCATAAATACAGAAAGTCTTTTTCAGTATCTATCTTGGCCTGAGGGATCCTGGCATGATTAGATTTAATACAAGGGGTAACAGTTTTACTGGTTATTTATTGTCCAGTAAATATCTTAGCCAATGGGTTCTGGAAGAAAAGAAGGAAATGAGCATTAATGTATTCCAAACCTGTGCCTGGGCATTTACTTTATGTCATTTTAAAACTCATAATAATCGAGAGATGCAGAAATTATTATCCCATATTACTGATGAGGCTCAGAGAGGTTAGTTTCTTGCCCAGGATCTGCATGAGCATGGAACAGACTTGGAATTTGAACCCAGGTCTGCCTGCCTCTATGCTGTATCACATCACCTTGCCACTCAGAAGAGCAAGACTGTATTTGTGAAAAATATTGAGTGATTTTCTTTTCAAATTTACCATTCCATCCAAAGTACAGACAAATAGAAGTGATTCTGACCAGCTTTCTGGTGAGTGGAGGAGCTGCCTTTCCTATTTGGAGGTTAGGAGGTTATAAATTCAGGCCCGGCTCCAGAAAAACATTCAAGACTTTGTTTATAAACTATGTTGGCTATTTGTTTAGAAGTGAGTGGTGATTAGGTTCTCCTCTGCGGATGCTTTTCCACATCAAAGTAGCCCACCCTTCACTTCTAAATTGTCAAATTGCGGTGGGTCTAGGAGAACCCCTCATGGTTTTAATGTGTTTCCTGGCACCCCAAGACTTAAATATTGGTTTTCTCTTCTATAAACTTTGCTCACTTATTTTTCTTGGGATAGTATTTGAGAAACTTAGTGCTGGATAGAACCAGATGGTGTCTTCCTGTAATGTTTTTCAAATTGGAGATCAGAATCACCTTGGACAGTTGCTGAAAATTTCTAAACTTATTGCCAGAAGCTGGAGTTTTGGAGCCCTTAAAACTGCTCTGCTGGGCTGTTGGAAAATGGAAATTGGACCGTCCTGAGATTTGCAGTATTTTCGAGCCGGTTTACCCAGGAAGAAACTGAGGCCGGGGAATGTCCACACTCACACAGCTGAGTTGGGACTTGAACCCTGACATTGCCGGTAGACGCCTGGCCTAGTGTTCTTGGTAGCGCCCCACAACTTGAAAGCACGCAGGAACTCCGCTTTGCAATTCAGCCAGGAATTCAGATACAGCACAGAACCCCGGAAGGCTCTCTGGGTTTCCCTCTTCATGAGTTTGTTTTCTGTAGCTTATCCCACCAGCAGCCTCTTTTCTCTGTGGCTGGTTCTGAATTTTAGCCAAGGACTTACAAAGCTGTGTGGCCATTCAGCTGCCCAAGCTTTACCTGTTAAATTGCCACTGGAAGGCAGAAGGATCTAGTTTAATGCCAGCATACGTGAGTTACTGATTAACTGATCTAAGGCAATCATGGTTTCTCTTTCATCTGCCTCCACTTCCTTGTTGCTAGTCACAAGAGCCAAACATTTGAATTCAGCTTCCCACTTCCCTCTTCTCTCCCTCTTCAGTTTCATTGAAGGGGCCTCTGGACTTCAGAATAGGTCTCCATGGATTCCCAATGGAACCCCTGCAAAACTACCCCTGGTGGGAACGTTGAAGGGGTCACAATTCTGGACCAGGAGTGAAGTGAGTTGATTTGCTGTGCCATCATATGGAATTTAGTTCTCTAGACAGCCTATTTCTTTTTGACAAACAACTCTTTCTTAACTTTGAGTGATATGGGAGCTATTGAAAAGAAATTAATTTTTTGGAAAGAGATTGCTTTGTCGAAGAGAGTAAGGTACTCATCTAAGAAGTTAGGATGATGTAAAGACCCTTTTGATTTTCATTTTAACTTAAAGACTATTGATTCCATACAACCACTTGTGTAAAAGAGAAAAGGCAGGGTTGAGAAAAAAAGGGAGGGGTTCTTTATGCATATAAAACATCTCTGGAAGGACACACAAGAAACTAATAATGTTGGTTGCTGGGAGACAGGTACCTATTCGTTGTATATGCTATTCATTATATATGGTTTGAATTTTGAAATTTCAACTTAATAAATAAAATAAAAATAAAAAAATACTTAGGTTTCAATAATAAATAAGTAACAACCTCCTGGCTCCTAAGTAGTAGAAATAGGAGACTGGGAAGCAATTTTAAAGAAAAGGAAAGCAATTATCTTTTTTATTTATCTCTCTAAGTTTCACCAAAATTCACATTCAGTAATTTTTTTTCACATTTAGTAATTTTTAAAAGCACTGTTCTTTAAACTTTTGGATTTTGATAACAGGGCTGTGGAGGGCTTTTTAAAAATTTTTCATAGTTTTCTTTCCTCTCGTAAAGCATCAGTTATTGGCTGCAGCCAGACTCAGTGGACCAATGGGAATCAGACTTGTCCCACTCCTGAGCTACTAACCCTATTTTATGCTGGCAGTGTATTTGTTTATAAAAGAATGAGACTAGAAATTTCTTCTCCCCCCTCTTCAGTCCCCCCACTTTTCAGAGAAATCCCTGTAATGTGATTATTCTTTTATTTTCCTGAGCAGTTCTGAATGTGAATGTCAGAACACTGACATTTTGTCTTCTCAAATTGAAAAAGAAGAAGAAGAAAAAAGAAACTTGTATACAAATGTTTTATTCTGAACCATGGCTTTTCTTGTTTTAAATAGGTTGTGAATTGAAAGTATTTTTCTGTTTACTGGGTAAAATGATTAAAATACAGTCTTAGAAAAGAGTAAACACAAATGGTGTACCAACTTCTTTTTCACTTGTCAAAAGAGAAAAGTGAAGTCTATTATTTAATGTCCAAGTTTCAGTCAAAAGCAAAAACTCAAGTCAGGGCCAGCTCTCAGTACAGTCTTGAACATTTCTTATCTAAAACTGGGTGAAATAAATTTTAAAAAAAATCTATTTTCCTCCAAGAATTGTTCTTACTGCTGCTACTTTTTATTTGTTAGAAAAGAATAACCGAATAACTGCTTAAAAGGGCATTTAGTGAATATTCTCTCTCACACTTCTGTTTTTCAGCCAGTCAGTTCTTTCTCTTATAACCAACAGTGTTATTCCTTATGTATTTTTTTAAAAAAGATATTATATATGTATGCTTTTTTTCCTCCTTTTAAAAATCAAATAGTAGTACATCATCCACATGATTCTGTATTTTTTCTTATAACAATGTATCTTGTATATGATTTCATATCAGCATAGAGCTCCTTAATTCTTTTTTAAAAAACTTTTTAAAGAAAGTAGTTTTAGGTTCACAGCAAAATCGAGGGGAGGTGCAGAGATTTCCCATGTATCCCCTGCCACCGCACATGCATTGCCTCCCCATTATCAGTGTCCTCTGCAGGAGTTAAAATTTGTTACAATTGATTGGTATTGTACACTCTATGGGATTGGGCACATGTATAATGAAATGTACCCATCATTATGGGATTGTACAGAGTTTTTCCAGTGCCCTAAAAGTTCTGTGCTCTGCCTATTCATCCCTCTCCACCCTTCAACCCCGGGCAACCACTGATCTCTTCTATGTCTCCATAGTTTTGCCTTTTCCAGAATGTCATACAGTTGGAATCACACAGTATATCGCTTTTTCAGATTGGCTTTTTGCGCTTAGTAATATGCATTTAAGATTCCTCCATGTCTTTTCATGGCTGATAATTCATTTCTTTCTTTTTTCTTTATAATTTACTTAACTTTTCTCTGATTGTTTTATATATATTAATCTTTATTGTTAATAGAGATTCTTACAGATGTTCTTCTTTTTTTCCCCATTGACCCCCTCCACCTGGTTCCCACCCCAGGCCTCTGCCACCCTATTGTCTGTGTTCATAGGTAATGATTATATGCATATAAGAGCTTTGTTTAATCTCTTCCTACCCCCCTCCTCACCCCCCTTCCCTCTGAGAATCATTAGTCTGTTCCATTTCCATGCCTCTGATTCTATTTTATTCACCAGTTTATTCTGTTCATTAGATTTCTTATTTGTTTATTTTGATTTTTAGATCCAATTGTTGATAGGTATGCATTTGTTGCCATTTTGTTGTTTATATTTTTGATCTTTTTCTTCTTGTTCCTCTTAAAGAATACCCTTCAACATTTCATATCATACTGGTTTGGTGGTGATGAATTCCTTTAGCTTTTTCTTATTATCTGTGAAGCTCTTTATCTGACCTTCAATTCTAAATGATAGCTTTACTGGGTAGAGTCATCTTGGTTGTAGGTCCTTGCTAGTTATCACTTTGAATATTTCTTGCCACTCGCTTCTGGCCTGCATAGTTTCTGTTGAGAAATCAGCTGACAGTTGTATGGGCATTCCCTTGTAGGTAACTAACTGCTTTTCTCTTACTGCTTTTAAGATTCTCTCTTTGCTTTTGCCCTTAGCATTTTAATTATGATGTATCTTGGTGGCCCTCTTTGGGTTCCTCTTGTTTGGGACTCTCTGTGCTTCCTGGACTCGTGAGTCTATTTCTTTCAACAGTTAGGGGAAGTTTTCTGTCATTATTTCTTCAAATAGGTTTTCAATATCTTGCTCTCTCTCTTCTGGCACCCAGAATGTTGGTACCCCTGAAGTTGTTCCAGGAGCTCCTTACACTATCTTCATATTTTTGGATTCTTTCTTCTTTTTGCTCTTCTGGTTGGGTATTTTTTTGCTTCCTCATATTTCAAATCATT
>NW_005366679.1:2815374-2817578 GCF_000412655.1 Myotis brandtii | reverse complement strand
CTTTCATTTGTGACATGTTTCTTTGTCTCTGCATTTTGGCTGCTTCCCTGTGTTTGTTTCTATGTATTGGGTAGAGCTGCTATGTCTCCTTGAGTTGGTAGAGTGGCCTTGTGTAGTAAGTGTTCTATAGGGCCCAGTGTCTCAGCCTCCCCAGTCACCTGAGCTGGGAACTCTAGGTACACCCTTTTGTGGGCTGTGTGCACAGTCTTGTTGTAGTTGAGCTTTGATTGCTGTTGGTATCATTGGGAGGAACTTACCTCCAGGCCAATTGGCTGCGAGGACCAGCTGCAACTACAGTGGGAGAGCTTCTGTGCAGGAGACACCCCTATGGAGCAGGACTTGCTGCAGTGGGGCTTTGGTGCTCACTGAGTCTTCCCCTTGAGTGTGTCACCTATGGATGTGTAGTTTTAATCTGGTATGGTCTGACACTGACCCCTGGGCACACTGGCTCTTGGGTCTCCAAGGAGGTGCAAAGTTAGTCACTGCCCAGGGCCACCCAGCAGGAGCTACAGAGAGATCTGCAGATTCCTTCTTTTTGTATCCTCTTTGTATCAGGTTTGGAAGTGCTCAGATGAGGCCCCGCTATGAAGCAAGGCAGGTGCTGGTCTTGGGCCTTTTATTGATAGGTTTGGGGCTCCCTGACCCAGCTGCAGCTTGTTTGAGACCTTTTAACCTGAGTAAGGGCAGGCCATTTATTTGCAAAAGCTGCTTTAGGCAGCTTGGGTGAGGTTGTAAATTGGATGAGGCTGGGTTTTAGGGAATCACCAGGGCAGAGCAAACAGAAATGGCTGCCAGTCAGCCCTGCAATGGCAGGTCCCAGCATAGGAACAATGATACCTGCGAGCACCTCCATCTGGGAGAAAGCCGCCCCGAGTTCCTGCCTCGATGCCAGACAATCCAGTTCCTCCTTGTATGTGTCTGTGTTTCCCAGAGCCTCGTCCTGTTGGAGCTCAACAAGCCGGACCTTGTAAGTTCAGTTTGTAGTGCTGGCCTTTTAAGAAGAATAGCTTGGGTTTCCAGCAGCCTCTGTGTCACTGAGCCCCAATTCGCACTGATGTTTACAGCCTGTAGTTCTTACTGCCCATAGGGACTTCTTTTCCCAGCTCTGGGATCCTGGGCTGGGGGTCTGGTGTGGGGCTGGGACCCCTTGCTCCTCTGGGGGGGCCTCCGCAGAGATGGTCTCCTTTCCGATTAAAAAAGCGGTACACGTGGGTGTCGGACCAGCCCATTCTGTGCTTCTGCACCTCCTACCAGCCTCATTGTGCTTTCTTCTTTACTTCTCTAGTTGTAGGACTTCCATTCAGCCAGCTTTCCGGTGGTTTTGGATGATGGTTGTTCTGTATTTTAGGTGTAATTTTGATGTGGTTGTGGGAGGTAGCAGGCACAGGTGTTTACTTGCATTGCCACCTTCCAATCAGATGCCAGCTTATTTCTTTTTAACGTTGAATAATATTCTACTGTCTGGATGTACCACAGTTTGTTTATCCATTCACCTGCTGAAGAACATCTTGGTTGCTTCCAAGTTTTAGCAGTTATGAATACAGCTGCTATATATATCCATGTGTAGGTTTTTGGGTGGACATGTTTTAAACTCCTCTGGTAAATATCAAGGAGCACAACTGCTGGATTGTAAGGTAAGAATGTGTTTAGTTTTGTAAGAAACTGCCAAACTGCCAAATTGTTTTCTGAAGTGTTTCCATTTTACTTTTCCACCAGTAATGAATGAGAGTTCACATTTTGTGTTGTCAATATTCTGAATTTTGGCCATTCTAAGAGGTGTGCAGTGGTATCTCATTTTAATTTGCATTTTCTGATGACATATGATATGAAGTACCTTAGTTCCTTTTTAAAAATATTCTCTTCTCCTTGTTCATTAAAAAGTTTATATATATACTAGAGGCCCAGTGCACTCGGGGGGGAGGGGAGTCCCTCAGCCCGGCCTATGCCCTCTTGCAGTCTGGGACCCCTCAGAGGGTGTTCACCTGCTGGCTTAGGCCCGCTCCCTGGGGGATCGGGCCCAAGCTGGCAGTCAGACATCCCTCTGGCAGCCTGGGAGCCCTCGGGGGATGTCCACTTACCAGCAGGGAGCAGACCTAAGCTGCAGTCGGACATCCTTAGTGCTGCTGAGGAGGCGGGAGAGGCTCCCGCCACCACCGCTGTGATGGCAGCCATCAGCCTGGCTTGTGGCTGAGCAGAGCTCCCCC
>NW_005366679.1:2790314-2813382 GCF_000412655.1 Myotis brandtii | reverse complement strand
GAGAGAGAGAGAGAGACAGAGATATCTCCATGCCACTCTGTATGTGCCCTGATTGGGGATCAAACCTACAACCTTGGTATATCAGGATGATGCTTTAAGCAATTGAGCTACCCAACTAGGGCCATCTTAGTTGCTCAGTGTATATTTTGAATAACAGCCTTTATTATATGTTTTCTTGCAAATATTTTCTCCCAGTCTGCAGTTTGTTCTCTCATTCTCTTGACCTTGTCTTTCACAGAGTAGAAGTTAAAAAAATTTTTTTTTCAGCAGAACAAAACAGATGTTCTTAGTCCCTGCTTTATTTTCATTTGGTCTTAGTGCTTTAAAAAACACACACACTTGCAAAATACCCAAACATCAGGAATTAGAGGGAGTAAAACAAGGGGCTTACAGGCTTGAAAGAATATCCTTGTCTTCAGAACAAAACAAAAGCAATCAAATATTTAAATTTTCTTCATTGAAAACACAAAGCTATTTTGATTTTAATGGAATTTAAAGTGTTTGGTGTGTGTTTTTTTAAAGGAACACTTTAGGGACAAAACCAGCTTTTTGTATTGCCTGAGGCAGGGCCTGGCTTCTGTTCCTTGAAGGCCTTTTGCAAAATATACATGCCAGTATTCATTGACCTTGATGTTCACCCTGGGCCCACTCTGAGGATCACTGGCAGGGGCTACAGAGCATCTAAGATGTAGTCAATCTTGGTGACCAGCTCCTGTCACTTTCCTGACATGACCTTCTGATTCTCCATGTAGATGTCTTTCTTTAGCTCACCAACCACCAGCTGCTCAGCTTCCACTGTCAATTGCAGCACCAGCTTCTTGACCTATGCACCCAGCTTCTCCTTGCTCACTTGTTGCACAGGGCAGAGCCCTCTATTTTCAGCCTGGACTGCAGCAGTGCAGTCTCACTCACTGGTCAAGGCCTTTTGTTTCATCTCAGGCTCTTCTAGCCACTGTGAGGGTTGGGCACATCCTGCTTGTACTTATTGATGGTCTCATCAAACTGACGGTAGAGACCTATTATTCTCTTGTTGACCAGGGTTGAGACCTGTTCTGTGATGCAGGCCATGACATATTTAAAATTTTTATGAAATCTAGTTTATTGATTCTTTCTTTTATGGATAGTGCCTTTGGTGTTGTATCTGGAAAGTCATCACCAATCAGGCATATCAAACTCAGTGGCTGAGTTTGACATGCTTGCTCCTGGTCATCGAGGTTTATGTTAATTTCTAGGAGTTTTATAGTTTTGCATTGTACATTAGGATCTTTTATTCACTTGAAGTTTTTGTGAAGGGTATAAGGTCTGTTTCTAGATTCATCTTTCTGCATGCGGATGTCCAGTTGTTCCAGCATCATTTATGGAAATGATTGTTTTTGCTCTATAATATTTATTGCCTTTGCTCCTTGGTTAGAGATAAGTTGATTCCTAGTTATGTGGGTCTATTTTGGGGCTCTTTATTCTGTTCTATTGATCTATTTGTCTATTCTTTCTCAAATATTACAGTCTCTTGATTATTGTAGTTTTAGAGTAAGTCTTGAAGTTGGATAGTAATAGTCTTCCAACTTTGTTCTCCTTCAATATTGTGTTGGCTGTTTGCAGAACACAAAAGATAATGAGAAGATCTTCACCAAGGTCAGAGAGAAGAGGCAGCTTATCTTCAAAGACCTGACAGATCATCCTGACAGTGCAACAGTAGAAACCAGAAGGCAGTAGAATATTATTTTTCATGCACTGACAGAAATTAACTGTCAGTTCAGTGTTCTATTTTAAAAAATCTTTTAAAAACAAGGACAAAATAAAGACTTTTCAGACTTACAAAAACCTGGAGAGTTTGTTCTAGCAGATACTCACCAAAAGGATAGGCAGTTGACTCTTGAATAATATGGGTTTGAATTATGCAGGCCCACTTACACATGGATTTTTTCAGTAAGTGCAGTCAGTCCATCCTAACCTTGGATTTTGCACCTGAGGATTCAACCAACTCTAAGTGAAAAATAGTATTTTTGCATTCCCAATCATAGTTTTGATCTGCAGTTTGTTGAATCCATGGATGCAAAATTATAAGTGGATTTTCGACTGCAGGGGGTCGGCATTTCTAATTCCACCTTGCTCAAGAGTCAACTGTACTTTAGGAAGAAGAAAATTATTCCCAGCTAGAAGGTCTCAGAAACAGGAAGTAATGAAGTGCAAAGAAAGGGAATATTTGTGAGTTAAAGTACATATTGACTGTATCCTATCTAATAAAAGAATAATATGCAAATTAACCATAACTCCGCGACAAAGATGGAGGTGCCCATAGCACGGGGCAGGATGCTGGCAGCGTCACCCTGGCAACGTGAGCGCAGCAGGCATTGCCTCCGCGACCCGTGAGCAGGTCGTGCAGCCCTGGAGCAGGCAAGCAGGGCGGCAGGCAGCCCCCAGCAGGGCCTGCTCATGGGTCGCTGCGGGGATCTGGCAGCAGGAAAGCGCGGCCCACAGGCAGCCCCCAGCAGGGCCTGCTCCGGGGTAGCCGAGATGATCCGTGAGCAGTAAAGTGTGGCCCGCAGGCAGCCCCCAGCAGGCAGTCCCCAGCAGGGCCTGCTCATGGGTTGCTGCGGGGATCCGGGAGCAGGAAAGCGCGGCCCGCAGGCAGCACCCAGCAGGCAGCACCCAGCAGGGCCTGCTCCCTGGTCGCTGTGGCGATCCACGAGCAGGCAAGCGGGGCCTGCAGGCAGCACCCCACCCTGGCCACAGCTCAAAGGGAGATAACAACACGCAGGCGAGGCCAGGAGCCTGAGAGATCAACACAGAGGGGCGCCTGCTCCAAGCCTCTACAGTGTGGCTGGGAACAGGCCCCTAGCAGACACACACACACACACACACACACACACACACACACACACACACACACACGACGCCTGCTCCGAGCCTCCTATGCAGGTGGGGGCAGGCCCCCAGCGGGGACACGCACACACACACACATACACACACACACACACACACACACACACACACACACACGAGGCGCCTGCTCCAAGCCTCTGCTGCCAGACTGTGGCTGTCAGTAGGACATCCACTGAGGGCTCCCAGACTGTGAGAGAGGCAGGCTGGGCTGAGGGACCCCCAGCCCCCAGTGCACGAATTTTGTGCACCGGGCCTCTAGTAAAATAATAATGATGATGTTTTCAGTGGGAACTACATAAAATAAGTGACATAGTTGGAGAAGCAGAAGGAGTTAGTTAATATCTTCTAAAGTTCTTGCATAGTTCAGGAGGAAGTTAGCGATATTGATTAAATTTAGACTTTTATAAGTGAAACATGCATGTTAAAATTTCTAAGGCAGTCACTAAAATTATTAAAAGAATGAATACCTTTCTAGCTAATGGGGAAAATTTGAAATGAGAAAAATAATAAGTCTTGAAGTCAAGGAAGCTCAGAAAAGAAGTATAAATAGGTAAGACAAATAGCAAGCACAAAATAAGATGTAGAAACAAATCCATATGTATCAGTAATTATAATAAATCTAAAGGTATCATAGATTGTTAGAGTGTATGAAAAATGAAAATATAGATGTATGCTATTTATAAAAAACATGTTTAACTATAAGGATATAGAAAGGTTAAAAGTAAAATAATAGCTAGAGATAAATAGGTGATTAAAAAACAAAAGAAAGCTGACAATATTGACATTAGACAAAATAGACTTTAAATGCCCGCCCCCCTCAAATGTTTTAGAGACAATGAGGGTCATATTGGTTAAAAAGTTGCAACTTAGAAATATAAAAAAAAAAACTTGTATGCATCTAATAACATGGCCTCAATGTATAGTAAACAAAAACTGACAGCACTTCAATGAGAGACGTATATATCCCCAGTGAGATTGTAATATACTTTCTCAGTTCTTGATAAAGTGGGAAAAAGATCAGTTATCACATACAAGATTTGAACAGTATGATCGATAAGTTTGAGCTGATAGACATGTGAAGAGCACTACATCTCAAACTGCATAACACATTATTTTCAAACACACATAAAAATTCATAAAAAGTGACCTCAAACTATGTCATCAAGCAAGTCTTAACAATTATCAAATGACTGGTATTATACAGTAGATCTGTGACCACAATGTATTAAGCCAGAAAGTGACAACTAAAAGAAAACATACCAGGACCTTGGAGTTTAGTGGTGTCTCCTGTGAACTTTAAAAAATGAACAAAGTACCCTTTTATTTCTTTCCCTTTGTGTACATAGCTGGGAGGGGGCTAGCGATGGAATTAGGCTGTTTGCAGAGCCTTTTAACAACCAGTTTGGCAAAGCTTAGAAACCTGTGGGAAGTGGGGGAGGGGACTTGTGAGGGTGGGGAGAGTCAAGACACTTCTGGGCCTGGGCCAGAGGAAGAGGAACCTTGGCCCCTCCCACCCCTCCCTGCACTGTGTAATTCTCTTAACTTGCCTTAAAATTAGTGGAGAAACGAGAGAAGGGGCAGCTCTCTTTGAAATCTTACCTTCTTAACTGGATTTACAGATGCTCCTTGATTTACCATGGTGCTCTGTCCAGACATACCCATTGTAAGTTGAAAATATTTTAAGTCGAAAAATGCATTTAATATACCTAACCTACTGAGCATCACAGCTTAGCCTAGCCTACTTTAAACATGCTCAAAACACTAACAGTTGGGGAAAGTCATCTAAAACAAAGCCTATTTTAGAGCAAAATGCTGAATAAATTAATTTATTGAATACGGTACTGAAAGTAAAAAGCAGAATGGTTGTGTGGGCATCATTTTCATACCATTGTGAAATTGGAAAATCATAAATCAAACCATCATAAGTTGGGAACTGTCTGTAGTTTGAATTCTCAATGTTAAGGGAACCTGGATACTGAAATTCCCAAACGTTTTGTGTCAGAGGCTATGAGGTTCAGGACTTAATTTTGGGACCTTTTCCCCTATGCCTTCCTGTTTCTAAGCACTTAATGTTTTACATATATTACTGTCAAAGCTTATTATGTCTTTTGTCTCTCAGCAAGGCGTAAAGGGAAGGAAATCAGCACTTCTTCATATAAGTTAAATGCTGTATTACTAATGGGAATTAACTCTGTGGTTTCTCAGGACTATTTTAATTTATAATTAAAGATGAATGGATTGGGATATTAGGAGGGGTTGCCCATAATACTTTTTAATACAATGTGAAATATTAAGGTTGGAAGCTCTGAGAGACCATCTCATTCACCACCACTTTGTGTGGTTACATAGATGAGGCAACCAGAGCACAGGGCGTGAAGGGATTTACCTGACACAGTTTAGAGGGAGGACTGGCCTCTTGACTTCCAGTGGGCGTTTTCCCATGGCCCCTGGTACCTTACTACATCCTCTGAGCTAGTTATTCTTTTTTCCAACAGGGTGAGTTTATATATTATGTTTAATGTATGGCTATAGCCTTCTTCCCTGTTGTTAGCAATTTGGAGAACACATGAGCCCTTGAGACAATTTTCACAGTGTCGTTTGGCTAGAAAAATTGGCCTTGGAATTTTTGAACTTGGTACAAGTAGCTTACTTAAACTTCATTGCAAAGAAACCTACCACTATTTGATACTCAGAAAACCAACACTTTGCTCTGATTCCATCTAATCTGTATACTTCAACAGCTCCTGGCTGGAGGAACAAGTGGAGTGGGATTGAATGGTGGAGGTGGGAAGAATTAGCCTTATTTATCATGAAAAGCGACACTAGGCTCTTCCATAGGGAAGCAGACTGCAAGGGGAAACACTATAGGACAGAGCATAGGCCTGGACTGGGGACAGTGGGTTTGCAACCTGCTGTTTCCTATTAGCCTCTTTGAACTCATACTTAATAATGCATTGGTCACAGAGTTATTGTAAGGGTCACTAAAAAAATACAAGAGATAAGTGGAAATATTGTATAAACCACAAATAATATTATTAGGAAAGAATGTAAAGGGGTGGGACGATTGATTTAATGGAAGGCGGGTGCCAGAGGAGAATGAGCTGTGGTAGTGGTACTCGCAGTAGAAAAAGAGGTGCACATAGTAGTCAGCATGTAGAAGATAAATCCCTCTACTTAAAAATATATACACATACACACATATACCCCTCCCCCAGGTTCTCTTTTAAAGGTTTTCCTATTTTTCCCTCCTTCGTGTTAGAATTCCTGATTCCTGTATAGTTTGTCTTTTATTAAGCCATTTAAGTGACTTGAACAGATTTGTAGTCTTTCATGAAAGACAGTGATATGGATTTGTCTCAGGTGTATGAACAGCTAAGGGAATTCTGAAGATGAAGATAAGATTTCAGGTTTTATTCTGCTTAAATGCCTTCAGAGGGTGTCAGGGAATCCTTTGCTACCAGAACAAAGGACTTGAAGGTAGCAGATCCCTAGGGAAAGCCCAAGTAAATACAGAGCCATATTTTGCAACTCTCAGAGGACCAGTTGGAACAACTTGCCCAAGGTCCGCCAGTGAACCAGTTGTTAGATTGAAACCAGAATAGAGAGCTCATGACTGCCAGGTGGGTTCTCTTTATACTTGGCTCTGCTGACACATTTCATCAGTCGGGACTCTTTGATTGCAAGTGACAGAAAACCCAACTCAATGGCGTTTAAACAAAACTAACCAAAATACAAAAGGGAAATGTATTGGTTTATTTAACTAAAGGGTGCAGTGATAGCTCTAGCTTCAGTGTGACTTCAGTGATATCAACAGGACTTGGTCTCTCCATTCCTCTGGGTTGGATCTAGTTTGCCCAGATTTTCCCTGTAATGACAAGATGGCTGCCAGGAATCTAGGTTTTGTGACTTCACAACTACATGGCCTCGCAATTTCAAGTCCAACAGACAAAGAAGTTTCTACAACAGTTCAAACAGAAATCCATATCTGACTCTCAGTGGTCTGAAACGGGCCATGTGCACCTCCCATGTCATGGCCTGGACCATGGCAGTTCTCTGATTTGTCAGGGCCAAGCCACATGCCCACCTGAGTCGGGATGAAGCTGACACCGCCTAAATCTCATGGACAGTAAGTGGGAGAAAGAAACCAGTAGATGTCTGCCACCGTGAGCTTTTTCTTAGGGGGCTCTAGTTAAATTAAATGGGTGCTGGTGTGAAGGATTTCTTTTTCCTTTGTAGAGTTTTAAAAGCATTGACACATGTTTTTTACTCAAAACACTTCCTGCTTTTCTTAGTTAACGGTGTCATCCAAGAATTTAATGTTTTCTTTATTGGTGGTGTCTACTGCTACAGTGTGCTGACTGTCATAGAGTTTGACATTGGCAATTTTAATCATGTACCTGGTACAGGTAAATATGGCAAAAATTAGAAATGTAGAATGATTCTAGAAGTTACTAATCAATTATAAAATGAGGTTAGGTGCATTTAAACTTGAAGTTAATTTTTCTTAGTTCACCTGATGCATGAATCTCTGCATGCTTACAAGGCTCCTTTTGTGTCTTGCTGCCTTAGAGTTTTTGGAGTGTGCAGCCTTTGAGCAGAGTTGATTACAGTTTCTTTTTCAAATTACATTTATTCTGTGGAAGTATATTTTTTGATACAACAAGAGTGTCAACATACTAATAAGTTGTAAGTGAAAAAAGTAGACCATGAAATAGTAGAATCTGAAACTACATAGACCTCTTAGGAGGGTTAGTAAGCATTTTGTGAGCCCCAAAGGAAAGTTTTAAAAAAATCTGTTTTTAAACATCTTTGCTTTTGCCTGGATATTGATCAAATAATTTCAAATTGAATTCAAGGTGCATTGGAAGTACATTTCTAATGCAATTTAAATTGTTATTTTTTGAAGAATTAGTTAAATACCCACACAGAAGAGTTTCTTCAAGGAGTAGAGGTAATGTACATGAAGAGTGGTGTTCAGCTTTGGCTGTACTTTGGAATCATCAGTGGAATTTAAAAATCTGCCAATGCCTGAATCCCATGCCCAGAAGTCCTGATGTAATTGGTCAGGAGTGTGGCCTGAGAGTGGGGGTTGGAAGGCTACCCAGAGTGATTGATCCTAATGTGTAGTCAAAAGTTGAGACCACTGATGTGAAGCCTTACTACAGTTCCTGACACATAGTAGGTTCTCAAAACTGGTAGACAGGATTATGATAATTGAGTGCATAAGAGAGTTTTAGGTAAGTTTGAGGGAGAGATTCCTGGGGGCATTTCAGGAAGGCCGTGACATTTTACCCAGCCCTTAAAGAAAAGGGCAGTGATTGCAGTGTGAACAAAAAGATCTGGAAGTTGGAAAGCCTAGTCCATGAGTCAGTGCTCAACTATCTCAATATTATAGGCATCTCTGTGGATTTGTGTCTCTATCCTCAAAAAGTTGAAAGTCCCACCCTCATTGGATATATCTGATGGCGTTACCTATATTCATGATCTATTGCTATGTAACAATTATCCCAAATCTTAGTGTCTTCAAACAACAACAATTACTTATTATCTTTCACTGTTTTTGTGCATCAGAAATACAGATGGGGCTTGTCTCTGCTCTTCTGTCTGAGGCCTCATCTGGAAGTCTTGAAAGCTGGGTTTAGAATCGTTTGCAGGTTTATTCACTCACATGTCTATGGTTGATGGTGGTTGTTGGCTGAGGGCCTAGCTGGGCTGTCAACTGGAACACTCCTACCTGGGCTTTCTTTCAAGTTGGTGGCTAGGTTCCCAGGGCAAGCATCCTGAGAGAGACAGGGAGCCAGTCAGAGGCTGTATCCTTTTTATGACCTAGTCCCGAAAGACTCATAGCATCAATTCCAACTGATTTTGTTAGAAATGAACCACTGAGTCCAGCCTAGTCAAAGGAAGGCAAATTAGATTCTTCTACAGTTGAAAAGGAGAAATGTACAAGACTTTTGTAGGACATATTTAAAAGCCACCACATTACAGAGCACTTTAGTTCCTCCTAGCCTGTCATGGCTAGAACCTTGGGTTTGCAATCTGAAATAAGATTTCAAGTTCCATTGCTACCTTTTTCTAGTAGCATGGGTGAATCACTTACTCTAATATAATCCTTCTTCTCTCCTTTCATCCAGTTAAAAGGAAGCCTAATGGGAGTCAGGTATGTGCATATGTTTCGATAAACTTATACAAATGCATAGTATCCTTTCATCTTCCAATAACCTTCTTCATTGGACTGAGAATGAAGAGAGTGCAAAATATAGAATGGCATGTGAAATCATAAGATCAAGTTAGTAGGAAAAATGATCATGAATATAGACAGGGTCCTGTTTAATTCCATGTAACTTAAAATATTTTCAATGTAAATCATAAAGACACTCTTTGTAGGAAATAGTTACTACTGATATTATGGACATTATTTCCAATTCCCAATCAGGGCACATGCTTAGGTTGTGGGTTTGATCACTGGTTGGGTGCATACAGGAGGCAGCTGATTGATGTTTTGCTCTCACATCAATGTTTCTCTCTCTCTCTCCCTCCCTCTCTTTCTCTCTTTCTGGAATCAATGAACATATCCTCATGTGAGGATTACATATACATACACATGTGTGTGTATGTAATATATATATATATATATATATATATATACACATATACACACACACACATACACATACACATATATATATATACACTAGAGGCTCGATGCACAAAATTCGTGCAAGAGTAGGCCTTCCTTTCCCCGGCTGCTGGCACCAGCTTTGTCCAGAAGGACATCCGGTCTAATTAGCATATTATGCTTTTATTATTATAGATATGCATAAAAAAGGAATTGGAATGATACACACACACACACACTAAACAAAATTGGTCATTCCAGGATAAGGACATTAAATGAGGGCAGAGAGGACTTTCAATTAAAAAGAATTTAGGCATTATTTATATGTCTAAAATTCTTTTTTAAAGAAGAGATCTCTGTAGTATGCAGTATTGGGTGGAGAGAGGAGAGGGCAGGTGGGGGAGGTTGTCTTCATAATCTGCCATTTTCTGTCATGTTTGCAGTAGGGTCAGTAGGAGATTTTATCTTGGAGTGCTGGGACTCATTTTCAGCCTGAGGGAGTATGAGGCAGACAGACTTAGCCAGGAGGGGAAGAGGCTAGAACAACCTGGAGCCAGAGAAAAGGTAGGATAGGTTGGAGTCAGTGAGATCAGATCACTGTTGGGGAGGGTTAAGAATGAGCCTTAGGGAGCCAGGGATAAAGCTCTGGTCAAAGCGTTAGGAACTTGCACCAGTTGTCCCATGAATGAATAGACAAAGCTCTGATCGTTTATTTACTTTTTTCACCAAGGGGCTGACTTCATCCTGGAGTACCTTGACAAAACTCTAGATTGTTTTAATAGGACAGATGACAAATTGTTTCCCACCTGTGGGCTTCCCTTCATGCCAGCCTTGCTTGGGTTTATTCTGTGACCAGAAAAAAGAGTTGGAATTCTGAAAAGTTGCTTTAGCCAAATCCTGGGAACAAAGGGGGCCTTGTTCAGGGTTATGCACATCAGCGTTTGGAGGAGTTTAAGTCATCAGTTCAGATCTGTGCTTTTCAAGTCCTTGCTCTAGTTAGCATTGTGTTTCTCTGTCTGCGGAGGGGCAAGCCCTGCGGAGGAGTAGGCAGCGCTTCTTGGTCACTCCCCTTGAGGCCTGTGCCCGATTCTAGTTGCACCAGTAAGTTCAGCCTGAGCAGAGCCAGGCCCTACTGGTCCTACAGGGACACCTGTGAAGAATCCATAAGAGGGAGGCAGACATTGCTACTGAGTTTGGCTTCTCCAGGGCTACATGGATGCTGCTATATATTTCTAAGATCGCCATGGGTCACGTAGTCCACTAGAGGAAGGGACACAAAGTTCAGCAACTGGGAGTGACAGTCACCCTTCCGTGAGTCACCTCCTCTCCTGCTATTGCAACGTCCTGAAAAGTTACCAGCATCGGCAGGTTAGGGTCCTGGCCGAATATGGCTGAGACCTGGAGCACATAAACCAGTCCTGAAACTTGTTCCCAGTTAGGTTTATTTTCCCTGTAGACAGCAGCTATATGGTAAATGACATTCTACCCCCTGGGAGGACTCTGGGACATTTCGCAGGGCCTGGAGGATTCCAGCTCCCTGCGAGGAGAAGTTGTACGCACAATGTGTTGCCCCCTAATGCTGGGTAACTGTTATGTTGCCAGTGTGAGCGTGTGGCTGTCATTTTCTTAATTTCTGTCCCATTCTCTTTCCCTTGACAGGGCAATTTGGTTTTGATGCTGTGCCAGAACTCCTGCGACGATGAGTTACTGGAACTCGGAGAAAAGGAACTGTGTGCAGTACCGCAGGCATTTTCTGGTGGACAACAGCGTCTTTCACGGTGAGCTGCCTTGGGTGTTTGTGTGGGTGGCTTTTTACTGTGTCTCTGACAGCACTTTTCTTCCAGCCTCTGGGTGCAAGGGTGGCATAATTGTTGGGTTGAGCCAAGAGCTTGAGTGAACTTGTTTATGGGTAATTACCAAGGAACTCCATTGGACCCCTTCCCCACAGTTGTAAGCAGTGTGCCCCACCTCAACTACCACATGTACTATCACTCTGTGCCTTACAGGTTCGTTTATGTCAGTGCCTTTCCTTTCTTTCTTTCTCTCTTTCTTTCTCTCTTTCTCTCTTTCTTTCTTTCTTTCTTTCTTTCTTTCTTTCTTTCTTTCTTTCTTTCTTTCTTTCTTTCTTTCTTTCTTTCTTTCCTTCTTTCTTTCTTTTTTCTTCTTTTAAATGTATTTTTATTGATTTCAGAAAGGAAGGGAGAGGGAGAGAGAGATAGAAACATCAGTGATGAGAGACAATCATGATCGGCTGCCTCCTGCACACCCCCTACTGAAGATCAAGCCCGCAACCCGGGCATGTGCCCTTGACTGCAATCGAACCTGGGACCCTTCAGTTTGCAGGCTGCCGCTCTATCCACTGATCCAGACCAGCTAGGGCTGTCAGTGCCTTTTCTCTTCTACTACGTGGTCAGTTCCAGAAATACCCCTTTCAGATGTTTGAAACTTGTGGATCATCAATCAGGGCTTATTACCAGCACGGTGTGTGCCTTCGATCGGGCCGCATGTAAAACCACCACAGAGCAGTTCACAGCATTTAACCAGCGCTATCGGGGTGTCTTACCACAGCCATAAATCACAGAGGAACTGGGATTAGTCATTTGCGTGGCGCACAAAGAATGATTGCTTTTACCCTCCTGGCTTGTTTACATTGTGGTGTACAGTCAGGGATAAGCTCTGTCAATCCTGCTATCAGGGATACCCTTGAGTGAGATTTATTTGAGAGGCAAGGATTTATGTGTTTCCAGAATTTTTGGTGTAATCTCCACAAAAGCCGGTGGAATTGTAGCAGAAAAAGAGATTTCACAGGCAGTGGAGGACTTTGACAGGATCCCATAATCTCAGCTGCCTTCAGCTTTCTAAGTTTGTTTTTTCTTCCCCAATTTGGTGACCGACAGTGTTTTTATTACTTTAAAATGTTTAAGATAACAAACTTTATTAAAGCAGTTAAGAGTTTACAGGATTTTTTTCCACATTCCTTGTACCACCTCACTATAGGACTTCCCTAGGTAGGAGATGATTTTATTTTATAGGTCAAGAAAGGGGAGCAGAGATGAGATGACCAGCCCACGTTGAGCTAATTATTAGCAAGGGCAGAACTGAAATGTCGGCCCCCACCTTTCCAGGCCGGCTCTTGGCCTCTTCGCCTTGCAGGTGAAGGAAGGGCCCTTAGCACAGGAGACATGGGAATCGTGACTTTACCTGGGGCGCTGGGTGCAGTTTTGTTTTTCTGTGACCCTCATGGAAGGGGTCTTGTTCATTGCTTCATCGCTTACATACAGTGCTTGCTGTGTGGTATTTTCTCTCAGAACTTAAAAAAAAATCTTTATTGTTGAAAGTATTACATATGTCCCCTTTTTTCTCCCATTGACCCCTTCTAGTCTGCCCCTACCTCCTGCCCCAGGCCTCCACCACTCTACTGTGTCCATGGGTTATGAATATATGCATATAAGTTCTTTAGTTGATATCCCCACGCCCCCCCCCGCCCCCCGCCTTTCCTCTGAGATTCAACAGTCTGTTTCATGCTTCTATGTCTCTGGATCTATTTTGTTCAACAATTTATTTTGTTCATTAGATTCCCCATATGCGTGAGATCATGTGATACTCGTCTTTCTCAGACTGACTTATTTTGCTTAGCATAATACTCTCCAGGTTAGAACTTTGTATTAAAAATATAAATATGGTAATAGAAGAAACACAAGTGTTAGAAAAACTAGCTTTATTTTTTCAAGTTTCATATTGTGCCAGTTTTGAAGAAGTTCAGATTTTCATGCCTTCATACATTATTTTGGGACGGCTTTGTCCAGAGATCTCAAGTTTATAACGATTTAAAAACCATTTCCTATGTGTGTTTATAGTTGTATAACCACGGAGTGTATTACTATATTGCAGATACTTATGCTGAGGGCTTGATGATCATTGTCGTATTGAATCCTTTCAATACCTTTGCAATAGTTATTACTCATCCCATTTTGTGGATGGGGAAAACAGAGGCTTGGGAGAGGTGGTGAGGTGGTTTTCTAAAATTTAAATTGTGTTCTGCCTAACTTCAAAACCTTACTATTGTCTTCCAGGCTGTCATCTCCATTTCAGTAGAGAAATTAGTACCCTGAGAGGTTTAAGTTCTATTCAACTGTATTTTCTCCTGTATTAACTAGTCCTATGTGATCTTGAGCAGGTTATATAATCCTTCAGGATCTTATTTCCCTCCTCTGTTAAATGAACATGCCGGTCTTGATGAGTTTTTGAGGTTCTTTTGAGTTCTAATATCTGAGATCCCATTGAAGTAATTCTGAGAATAAGAATTACTATATTTTGTGAGCTTCATTTTCACTAAACATGACATACACAAGAGGGCAGTAGAATGCTTAAAATATGAACAGATTACTTTTTACATTCAAGAATTATGCCTTTTGAAAGGTTACAGAGATTTTACATTTGCTTAAGATTAAAATGATTAAAGCCAATTAGAATTATAATTCTATTCATTTATAGTGAAGCAGTAGCTTTAAGTGTTTCTGGTAGCATAAAATATCATTTTGGATTTTTATGCCTAAGGCTATGTAATTCAGCAAAGAATGATGCCTTTGCTCTTCTTTTTTTTTTTTTTCCTCTGCTCTTCTTTACCTCTGCAGAAAATTAATGTTTTTAATATAGGAACTTATTTAACGTAATGGAGAGTTTTCAGGATTCTTGGTATATTTTAAGCCCAGGGAGCTCTAGTGATAATATCTTTGAAGAGGATTTCAGAACATTTCTGAGAGAAGAAAGGGACAGGACATGTTTAGTCAGAAATGTCAGATTTCTTTTAGAGGAGCTTCAGGAACATAGGATGGGCATTTGGAAGCTTTTTGTGGATTAGCTTGGCTTCTCCTTGTCTCCCAATAATTGTTTTAACATTTAAATCAATCAAAACAAAAAGAAAATTGTCCATTATAAACAGAAAACAACCATTTCCTCTGCAAGATAATTGACTTGTAGAATACACAGACTTGAATGTGCAAATTGTTCCGGCCAGACTCCTTTTACACAGATTTAAGTGGAATTCCCAGCAGAAAAAAACTACATTAAAGTGAGGGCTATGTGGGCTAAAATGGTCAGTACAAGTAACAATAAGAATGTGAATAGGTATACTGTTTCACAGTTCATGAAGCATATTCATAGCCTGATTTTATGGTTCTCACTGGAAACAATTTAGAAAATTACCCACAATCCAAAGAGAAACCCTGTTACTAGTCTGTTTCTGTCAGTCTTTAATCTATTTCATCTTCGCAATAATCCAGATACAGAAATGGACTATTTGGAAAATCTGGGAAATGATGGATGCTAGTCAACAGAAATGAGCTGGTTGATTTGACTTAATTCTGTGTCCAGTGATGAGAGGTATCTTGTTAAGAGTTGTGAAAAGTTGTTTTTGTATTTCCCACTAGTCTGTCCTTTGCTCAGATTTTTAGGGAATCTACTGAATTCCATGGGATTGCGTACTTGTAAGGAAGCCATTCGCTGGAGTTTTTCTCTACTTGGCTTTTATTCTCCTGATATATTTGAAACGGAGAAAAAACTTGGGCAAAGGATTATTTGTATAGTTTTAACCTTTTAATGTCTTATACATTCATCAAAGTATTTTTATTTAAAAATTACCTATATCCTCAGCTGTTTTTCTTGGTTGAAGTAAATTGCAGCATTTTTTGAACCTGGGACACAGGTTCTTCCCGCCTCCTCCCTCCATTAAACTTTAGAGAGAGGGAGAGAATGGGAGGGAGGGAGGGGAAGAAAGAAAAAGAGAGAGAGTCACACCTCCTTCCCCCATTGATCTTTAGAGAGAGAGAGAATAAATCTTAGTGGTTAGGGAGGGGAGAGAGAGAGAGAGAGAGAGAGAGAGAGAGAGAGAAAGAGAAATTAAAAATTTAAATTAAAGCCCATAGCCTAGCGTGTGTTTTACCCACATGCACAATTTCAACTCCTAACATCGATGTGAGAGAGACAGGTTTGATCATATTGAGTGGCTGCCTCCCGCATGTGCCCTGACCGGGGCCAGGGATCAAACCTGTAAACAAGGTACATGTCCTTGACTGGGAATCGAACCTTTGACCCTTCTGTTCATGGGCTCATGCTCTAACCACTGAGAGAACAGGCCAGGCGGGACAGGTTCTTTAACCAATAATCACTGTATTTTTAATTAATATATACAATTTCTTATGCACATAAGCTTTTTCAAACATTTGAATTTCTTAATAGAATATACTTAGAGGTGACTTAATCTTTGTTTTCATGCATTGCTAGTTATTATTGTGATATTGGGAAAAAATTAATTGCTTTCCTATGTTATTGTGGTATCTATCATCCCAACTTACTATATTGAAATTTATTTCTGTTGCTGTCATTTTGTTATAAGTGTTAAATAAAAATGTAATTGAGTACATTTCAAAGATCTAATTGGCTTTATTGAGCAATTCATGAATTGAGTAGCATCCCATCTAGTAAGTAGAAAGGAGCCCTGGAGGGCTGTAGAAAGGGGAAGGTTTGTAAAGAAAGAGGGAGGGTGGGACAAGGAACTCATAAATGAAAAAATGATTATTTTGGGGAAGGTCACCTATTTTTGGGGAACAAGAAAGTTTGTTAGGAGGATTACCTCATTAATGTTGACCAGGAAATTCCAGACTGGCTGATTAAGATACATTCCTGAGGGAAGTTGTAACTATAGTTAAGTTAGTTATTAAGTCTTGTTTGCTGACATGGGGCTTAGCACAAGTGACTCCATTTGGGGCTTGTTGTTTCTTAACATGTGAATATTTCTGAATAACCATCATAAATCTAGACTAGGATATTTTGAATTGAATTATGAATGTCTCTTACTATCTAGGGATAAAATTAAGGATTGTTCTCTTATAAATATTTATGTAGTATATCTTTTCAAAAAGCTCCTCATATGGCCTTGGCCAGTTTGCTTAGTGGTTAGAGTGTTGGCCCACAGACCAAAGGGTCTCAGTTTCGATTCCCGGTCAAGGGCACGTTCCTTGGTTTCATGTTCAATCCCTGGCCCTGGTTGGGGTGCTCAGGAGATAACCAGTCAATGTGTCTCTTACATCTATGTTTCTCTCTCTCTCTCTCCCTCCCCGCCTCCCCCATCCTCTCTCCCTTCCAGTCTCTCTCTAAATATCAATGGGAAAAATATCCTCAGGTGAGAATTAAAAAAAAAGCCTCATATGCATTTTTACTTTGCCTCACAACAACCTTCTAATGAAACCAATTACTTTGGTTTAAATAAATAAATTTATTTTTAATCCAGCCTCCGCTTCATGGCCAGAGGCCTAGTAAGTGAAGTGAGGACAGAAACCAGATTGCTAGTTTGTGAAGGAACGTAGGCTGGAATGGGATCCTGGAACTAGTTTTTTTTTTCCAGTTTTGCTATTAACTTGTGTAGCCTTTGTCACCTAGGAGACCCTCAGTTTGCTTGTCTCTGAAATGAGAGTTTGGCCAGATTGCAAAGTTTTCTTCTAGCAGCACCATGGGTGGGTGTGCGGTGAATGGGAGTGTCCTATAGGCCAGGAGGTGGGAAGGAATGGCTGTCAAGATGGTGATGAAGAGGAGGTAAGGCTTCCTTTTAACTGTAAACTTTGTAGTTAGCTCTGCACTTGCGAAAAGCTCCTTTAAAAAAAAAATTCTAGGTTGTCAATGTCTCTTTTTAAAAAAATGTTTTTTTATTGATTTCAGAGAAGAAGGGAGAGGGGGAAAGAGATAGAAACATTAATGGTGAGAGAGAGTCATTGATTGGCTGCCTCCTGCACACCCCACACTGGGGATCCAGCCTGCAACCCCGGCATGTGCCCTTGACCAGATTCAAACCTGGGACCCTTTATCCACTGAGCCAAACCAGCTAGGGCTACATTTTTTTTATTTTTAAAGAAGCGTGTGTGTGTGTGTGTGTGTGTGTGTGTGTGTGTGTGTGTATGTGATGTTTATGAGTTCCTCTTGACCATGAAGAGACCAATAGCTAGGACGGACAAGCAATCTTTCTGGACAAGTGTCATTGTATTTTTTTTTTTTTTTAATAAAAAGAGCCTGACTGACGTGGATCAGTGGTTGAGCGTCGACCTATGAATCAGTAGGTCATGGTTTGATTCCCGGTCAGGGTATATGCCCTGGTTGTGAGCTCAATCCCCAGAAGGGGTTGTGCAGGAGGCAGCTGGTCAATGATTCTCACACATAATTGATGTTTCTATCCCTCTCTCCCTCTCCCTTCTTCTCTGAAGTCAATAAAATATATTTTAAAAAATTAAGAAAAGAAAATAAAAAAAGAAAAAGAATAGAGAAGTTCCCCTTCACTGGAATTCCATCCTCACTGGACAAAGAAGAATGCCAGATCCTGCCTGGTAAATCTGAAAGAGAGAGGAATTATGTAGAAGTGAATTATGGTTTTCATTAGCTACTTTATTTGCAAATTGTGACTTCTGAAGCCTGCCTGCTTTAGGGGTTTGGGAGTATTACTAGATTTTATATGAGAGTGCCACTCCTGCACTAAGCCAAAGCCTAGCTTTTCCAGCCAATGACATACTCTTCCAGAAAATATCAGCACACATTGATTCCTATTAATGCACTGATAATTAAGCTTTTGTGAACATCAAGATCAGAAGTATTATCTCTTAGAGAGGAACATTGCATGGAAAAATTTCAGGGACAAATTGAGAAAAAGAATTAAAGTAAAAAGAAGATAGGATTTAAAGGAGGGGATATACTTGAGTCATTTAAATTTGATAGATTATAATAGATAATGAATTCTGGAAAGAGCCTTGCCCAGTAGATTTCTCTTTAGCCTCACCCTCCAATGATGGCCACAGGCAGAAAGCTTTGAGGGCTTGTAGATTTCCAGGTCTGTGTTGTTCTGGTACATCTTGCAAGTGTGCCAGACTCAGTGAAGATTTAGCAAGGCCTGACCCAGGAGTGGCACCTTGCAGGGGCTGCCCTCTAGTTGTGTTGCTTTGGGCGAGTTTTTCCTTTGGGACTAAGTTTCCATGTCACTAAAATGCTGCACCTTAAGGACAAATGACCTCTAAACTCCCAAGTCCTAAAATTTCAAGAAATGCTGTCTCTCTACCTCTCCCCATCACCCCACTGTTAAACAGACACGAATCGAAGAATCTGCTGTGAATTAACTGACCCATTTGATTTGCACACTTTTCCTCTTCCCTTGTCTGAGATAAATCAGAACCAACCCTTTAGGCCTTACAAAATGGATACTTACGTTTGGATAAGACACAAAGGAAATAACCTGGTTTGTATGCCAATGGTGGTGAGGAGATCAAGGCTCCCTCTGGTTCCATCTTCTGAAGATGTTTCCTTTCACTTGGCTCTTCAGGGAGGACTCACCACTCTCTCTCTGCAGCCTCATTCACTGCCCATTTCTAATTCCCTCTGGTGGAGGCATGGCTTCCCTTGCCCTGAGGACACTTTGGTACCTGTCTGGCCCCTGCACTTTGTCTTACTCCATGTTTCTTCCCAAGGAGTTGTGCAGACTGCTGCGGGCTCTGGAGGATGGGATGGAGTATGAAGTTGTCTTCTTTCTCATCCCACATCTATCAACTGCAGTCTCTTCTCACACTGTTATGAGGGCTGCTCCTATACACATTTGCCATAAGAAATCTCTGAATCCTTCTTTTGTAGCTTCCCCCCTGCTTGTCACTGGGGTGATGCCATCTCTGCCAGTCCAACCACCTCATTGTACACATAATAGGGCTCAGGTAATGGGATTTTGAGTGGATAGAATTCCATCCCCTTACCCCTGACAATTCTCCTTGGACACCTGTAGAGCCACTCCAGGCTGGTCCTTGTCCATTAACATTTTGGCTTGGGTGACTTCATTTCCCTAAATGCACTGGTGCTGGTGTTCTTTGTTGTGCTTGCTTCTTGAAAGATTGTGTAGCTGGATTGATCAGTACCAGGCAACAAACTAGATTTATAAAAACCCATGTTGAGGCGTCTCAGCCTCTTTCCCCATGGGGAATCTAATCTGATGGGGAGATTTTGCTGGGTATGTCATGCTTTCTATGTAGAGGTCATTCAGGCTCTGTAATGCTGTACAGGAAAGTGGCAAGTTGAAGATCTGGATACCGGGGAAGCTCAGGTGTGTGAGAAGTAACAATGCTCTATCTTTGAAGCTTTAGCTTTAGTTGTCTGAAACAAGCCTATTGCGTCAAGGGAGATTCTTGGCTGGCCTTTGCCATTGACTGTCACATTCTTTCTCTTAAACATGTGGCCATTGGGAGTCCAGCCAAGCAGAAAGGTCCTTAATGATTTTAATCCTTTAGGCTTGAAAATGCCAATTTTCTAATTACTAAATTAGAAGGAAGAAATATGTCTAATAAACAGTCCACTTTTTTTCAGATTTGCAGACTTTTAAGTGGTTACTTATGAGAATTATTTCTCATTAAACCTGTTACAGATTTAGACCATTGTTCTTTAAGCTTCATTTCCATAATTACAATTAATTTTCCTCTGCTCTCTCTTTTTCCCAATTGTCTTTTCCTACTCTGTGGCTAAATTATGCGCAGAGACTGATGGGGCGGATGAAATGTCTTTCCACAAGCAGATTTAGGGTTCTTCCAGGACAACATAATTATTTAATTTAGTTATACAAAGGTCTAGATTTCTTTCTTGGACCACAGTAATAATTGTTAGGATTTCATTTGTAATAAAAAACTCCACAAACTCCTGTCTCCCATCTATCAAAACAAAGATTGAAAATTCTAGTTTGTCCCCTTATGCTGTGTAAATGAAAATTCATCCCGATAGACCTGTGATAGTTTATATTTTCTTAGGGTTCATTCCTTTCAACAAGTATGTTTGGGGTTATCATAAGTGCCACCTGTTGATTTCAAAGGGATATCTAGATTTTTAATTCAAAGCCCATAGCCTAGCGTGTGTTTTACCCACATGCACAATTTCAACTCCTAACTAATATGCTGATAACTCTCAATAGTGTGTGCCTAGCTTAGACCAACCCTCTGTGCTCCATCCCCAGATTTCCATCTCTTACTTGATGTGGCTCCACGGATGCCTTCCAGCTCTTCAGAGTCAACATACTGGAGCAGAACTCCCACTTCCCCACTGGTACCTACTGGTACCTCACCCTACCTCACCCTTTCCCTCCCTTTTGCACCCCCAGCTACACCAACCTTTATGTTCCTTGCCCACAAAACTTACCCCTTTTTCACTTAGCCAGGTTTTAGTTCATTCTTCAGATCTGAGTGAAGGTCCCTTCCCAGACCATGTCAGGCCCCGTCTTATGCTCTTCTATCTCCTTGCATTGCTGCTTTATTGCACTATCACAATTAATTTCGTGATAACGATATAATTTCTGTCCCCCACCTCCTACCTTCTAAGTGCCAGGCGACAAAGACTATCCTGACTTCTATCTACAGTCCATAGTAGAGTGCATTGCATACACTCAATAAAATATTTCTGAGTGACTTCACTCAGTTTATTTAGTAGGGGAGATGAGAACAACTTCCTGTTTATTATTTTGGCATTCTCTGTAAGTTTGGTCTTTAATGTTTGTGCTGTGGAATGCATCATTTCTCTGGCTGAAACCCTTTTCTTTCCTTCACTCATGCTTTGCCTTGAACAAAAGAATACCCATAAACCACTCCTTCCTGACATTGAGATGGAAAGGCCACTTCTGCTGAGAATCCTAGTGTGCTTTAGAAAAGCTTATTACAAAGGTATAATGCCTTGAAATGGAAAAGGACAAACCCATTTCTTTAAAAGAATTTTTTAGACTTTTTGAATTCATGTAGTACTTTTCAGAATTTCCACTGGTTATCTGTGTGTTTATTTTACTCAACTCTGAAAATGGAGGTTTTGCTCATTAAAATGACACTGTTAGTAAAAGCTGTTAATTGCAGTATTTTGCATACTATTAAAATTCTCTGCTACTGGTGTCTGAAAAATCTCATCACAGAGTTTTGTCTCTGGGTTAATTTTTACTCCAGAGAGCATAAAATAGACCTGCAAAAACAAAAGCACCAGTTTTCTCTGAAGAGAGGAGGCCTGGGGGTACATGAGGAGAATAATTAAACAGCACACAGCTTCTTTAAAAGTTAAGAACATGCACTTTTATTTCAGATTTACAAACAAGAAAATGGTCAGCATATAGGCCTTTCATCTTAGAATCTCAAGCAATGTGAGAGTACAAAGTCACTTCCAGGTAGAAAAGTTACTCTGAGAAATAACACCCACCTGGTAGGATAAATGTGGACTCTGTGAAGACAGTTTTAATTCAGCTTTCTTTTCCCATATTTGTCTTTTCGTTGGAATACGTGACTGACACATAACAGTGTTCTCAGAATTTCCTGTATTTAAATGTAGAAGATGGTGACTTTGCCCAATTAAAAGGAAGAACAGTGATCACATTTATTATTTAGTGTTTTATTTTTACTCCTTGCCAACTTGAAATAGAACATCAATGCATAGTCGCAAATAACCAACCATTCTTTGAAATTACACCAGTGTCAGAATTTCAAGGTATTGTGCTTTTCAGCCAGCAG
Source organism: Myotis brandtii (assembly GCF_000412655.1). Classification (NCBI taxonomy): domain Eukaryota; kingdom Metazoa; phylum Chordata; class Mammalia; order Chiroptera; family Vespertilionidae; genus Myotis; species Myotis brandtii. The sequence goes on along the minus strand of NW_005366679.1, from coordinate 2,791,338 downwards.
AAGCTTATCTCCAGGTGTGGAGACTTGTAATTTAGCCGGTGGTTGCCAGCCTTGGCTGCACATGGGAATCAATATGCATATTTTTGTGTGGGGCCCAGTCCAGAGGTTTAGCCCTGATTTCATTGGTCCGAGGTGTATCCAGGGCCTGGGGGGATTTTTAGAAGTCCTCCAGTGATTCTGGTGGGTTGAAAATCCCAGACTTAAGGTGACAAAGAATACTTTCTCAATGGAACTACATTATTTATGTATTTGATAATGGTTATATTCTGTGAGTATAGCCCATTTTATGCTAACCTTGTAGGTAGGGGATGACTGGGCATGTAGGAAGAAGGATATAGATACAAATAGTGTGTTAGAATATAGAATAAACAGGAAATGGAGAAGGGCCAGTTATGCTTGGGATTTTATGGATGGTGGTTTTCTTTGAGAAAATTTTTTCACTTAAAATTTTTTTTTTTCTGATGATAGCAACACAGGCTCACTGGAGAAAAGTTAGAGAGTACAGAAAAGACTAAAGAAACAAAAAAAATGAGTGAGATCATGTGATATTTATCTTTCTCTTGACTGGCTTATTTCGCTTAGCATCAGACCATCAAACCTCAGAGGGAAGGTAGGGGAGGGTGGAGGTAAGGGGGAGAGATCAACCAAAGTACTTGTATGCATGCATATAAGCATAACCAAAGGACACAGACACCAGGGGGTGAGGGCATGAGTGGGGGGTGGAGGGGGTGGGGGGACAATGGACGGCTAAGGACAGGTATGTAATACCTTAATAAAGAAAAAAAAAAAAGAAACAAAAAATCTATAATTTCAGTATGTGTTTTAAGACTACACTTAAAATGATCAAAAACTAAAGACTAGTGATTCTCAACTCTTGTTATACATTAGAATCTGTTGGAGTGCTTAAAAAATATGGATGGTTGGGCTCTCCCCAAGCCCAGTTAAATCACTCTGGGGGGTGGGCCCCAGCTGTCTTCCTCCCTCCCTCCCTCCCTCCCTCCCTTCCTCCCTTCCTCCCTCCCTC
>NW_005366679.1:2749776-2790037 GCF_000412655.1 Myotis brandtii | reverse complement strand
TTCCTCCCTCCCTTCCTCCCTCCCTCCCTTCCTCCCTGCCTTCCTCCCTGCCTTCCTCCCTTCCTTCCTCCCTTCGTTGTTATCTCTACATCTTTACCTATATATTTACATATCTTTATCCCAAGTGATTTTGATGCAGTGGAAAGTGTGAGAATCATTGGACTACAGTGGCTGATTGACTAAAATATTGATCTGATCAGAACTAAATTAGGAACTAAATTAGGTTATTAGTTTACTGATTTACTACAGTATGTATTTGCTAGTTTGTGCAAAACTGGTACATGAAAATCATGATTTTATGCAGAGGAGTGTAGGCAAGTAACATGTTTACCTTCATTTAGTTATTTTATTCTTTTCTAACAGATTTCATATTCCTTTTAATATCATTCTTTCATAGTGCTCTTAAAATGTGATTTGTCTTAACTTTACAGCCAATATATCTGTTACATGATATAAAGATAGTAGTATATCTTTGAGCATTAACTGACTTCACAATGTTATCTATGGCCTCCTGCTGGTAAACAGAAATACTTTGGGAAGGTCTGTAACAACAGGCAACAAAGAATGTACTCTAACCCTAACTAATTGTTCTTTGTTTTTATTAATCCATATTGAGGACAACACAGTTCACAGAAGGATAATTTAAAGAATTGATACAGAAATAAATATGAAACACAGGAAATGGGAGGACAGTACTTGGAGTACATCAGATGTAACCTTGAGTATTATTAAATTGTTTGTTTATCAACCTTAGAAAATTAAGGGGTACCTAGAGACTTAAGAGATGCACACACATTTTGTAGAAGGAAAGCTTTGTCATCCCGTAGACATTTGTCTACCTTTATCAACTCTACGTGTGAGAAAAATGATGCTCAGGGTCCCTGTGTTATTCCTAGAAGTTTCAGAGTTATAAAGGAGAAATCTTGACTTCTCAGGTCACTCTTTGTTTTCCACGACACCTCCTTCTTTGCACATAGGCCCATGTGGTTGACACAAAGGAATTTGTCATACTTTTAAATCTAGGGTTTTCCCCACTATTGTGAAACAATGATGTGCTACACAAACTTGTATCTTTTAAAGCAACCGAGGGAGTGGGTTTTAAGGTTTTCAAAGAGCTTCAAGACTCTTTGGAGGCCATTAGAGGATGCCGTGGAGATACCATGATGAGTTGCCCTCAGGCTGAGAAGGCGGTGCTTAGAGAACTGGGCATGGGAGCAGAAAGCTGGTATCTGCCCAGAGCTTAGTCAGAAATGCAGACTCACAGCCCCACCCAGACTAACAGAATTGGAATCTGCATTTTAACAAGATTCCCAGGAGAGCTCTATACACTGTAAAGTGTGAACAGCTCTGCTCTGGGAGATCCACTGGGCTTGTGTGTGAGTCCTCTGAGTGAGGGACTAGTCCCTATGCTCCAGGGAACAGGCAGGTGGAAAAAGGATAGGGTGTGGGGGAAGAGAAGAACTGTTTTCCACCAACCAAAGCGTTTAGAGGGCAGACACGTGTGTGAGGAAAGACCCCAAATGGTATCCCAATGAGCTGATTTCTAAGTAGGAGACACAAGGGCAACAAATGCCCAGGTAATTTTCTTTGTAAGAATCGGCCTAAAAATTTGAACCTCCTATGTCTGAAACATAGGAAGATATAGTTAAGGATATAAGCAACTCCCTGGTCTGCAAATGATACTTGTCAGATTGGAACTAGAGAGGACTTGAGAAGCCATCTGAATGAGAGAGAGAGAGAGAGAGAGAGAGATCAATCAGTTGCCTCTCACCCCAACTAGGGTTGGAACCCACAACCTAGATATGTGCCCTGACTGGAATCGAACCTGTGACCTTCCAGTGCACGGGACAACACCCCAACCAACTGAGCAACACTGGCCAGGGTGAGGATGGTTGTTTTTCAAGGACAAATACTTTTAGTTTCATTATTTCAACTTGCAGCCTAGGTTTGAGACCATTTTCATAGATGTATGCCTATTTTAGCTCCTGAGAACCCATCAGGGAAATAATATTCTCATGTACCTCTTATTTTGTTCTCTAATTATATATTTTGATCCTTTATCCCTTGCCATTTCTCCTAAATTATAAAAATCAGTGCAGAGGTTTAATATCTGGTATCTGTAAGTACTATGTTTTTGATACTACTGACATAAAATTTTTTCTTGGCTAGATAACAAGTTCAGTATAAATCATAGTACTAGATTATTTCTAGATTGGATTAATTTTTTTATAAAGTGATAAAATGTTATTGGTTTCCTATTTTATCATCTTTAGTATTCATGAAAGATCAGTTCTTTCCACTTTTCTCTAAGGTCTTTAACAAAATTAGCCTTTGTAACCATTTTTGTGCTAGTTGACTATGAATGAGGAGAACTAATGGAGCAGAAAATTAAAATACTTTTGATGTTTTAAATTTTAATACTAATCATTAATCTACACTTCAAAGTTATTTCTCATTGATACATTTATTGCTTTAAAAAGAGTTCCTATCATTTATAGTGTTTTTTTTCTAGGTATAGAGCTTTGTTAGAATTTTAAAATACCTATTTGTATGACTTGTCAAGAAATAAGAATTTTGGCTGCGAAAACCAACTTAATTATTGACAGAAGGCTCAGTTATATATGCTCTCAAGCATTTCACTGTTCATGGGGATGGATTCTTTTTTTTTTTTAAATTAAAAAACATTGGGCATCTCATATAAGTTTTTCACCTTCAAGAGACTATGCCTTTGCTATGAGGATGTTAGAGAATGGTTATGCTGTAATACTCATGCTTATCTTTGAAGTGAAAAGCTCCAGAGGTTTTGTATAGAATTTTCATGGCTGGAAAAGACCTCAAGAAATAATTTAATGCAGTCAGTTTGTAGATCCCTTCTAGAATGAAAACTCTGGTGAACAGGAGACATGCCTGGCATATGGGAGATGCCCAGTAAGTTTGTGGTGAGTTAATTAGCAACCTCCCACATTGTATCACTGAGGACCCTGAGGCTTTAGGAAGGTTAAATGGTGGGCCTAAGTCGGGTCTAACTAAATTTTTAGTAAGTGGTGAGAACCAAGGCCCTGGGCAGTGTGGTGCAGGGAGTGGTACTTACCACTCTACATGTGCCCCTGTGCCCACGATTCTTTGGTCTTATTCTAAACAGAGGCAGCTCCCTGATTCCCAAGCACTGGCATAACTATCAATCTTTTGTTCATGCCTCAGGTTCTTATTCCCCAGTCTGGTTTGAACACAGGATATTGCTGCCTTTTCTCCTGCTTGCTTTAAATATTTGTTGATCTGGGGTCTGTACTGGGGGTTCCAGAATTAACAAAGTAGAAATAGTTTCTCTCTGTATAGAGTTTACATCCTTGTCTCTCTTTGCCGTTACCTCTTCCTCCTTCTGTGCTCATATGGGACCTTTATGTTATGTTGGCTTTTTCTTTAGAAACTAGAGACCCGGTGCATGAAATTTGTGCACTGTAAGGGTACCTAGGTCTGGCTGGCAATCAGGGCCGATCGGGCCCTTCCGGCTGCTGGCTGCCAGTTGGGGCCTCCCTTCCCCAGCTGCCAGCTGCCAGCTGCTGGCTGGGGCCTTCCTTCATTTCGCGCCGCCCTCTGGTGGTCAGCACACATCATAGCGAGCAATCAAACTCCGGAGGGGACACTTTGCATGTTAGCCTTTTATATATGTATAGATAATTTTATCTTCACAGAAAAGTTGCAAGAATCTATAATAATAAAAGTGTAATATGCTAATTAGACCAGATGTCCTTCCGGATGTCCTTCTGGATGACCTTCCAGATGAAGCTGGGGCTGTAAGGGAAGCCCAGGTCCCAGGTTCCTTGCTGGTGGCCGGGGGAAGGAAGGCCTACTCTGGCACGAATTTCGTGCATCGGGCCTCTAGTATGAATATAACAAAGAACCTCCATATAGCCTTTACCCAGATTTGTTTACTGTTGGTCTTTACCCTATATGATTATCATTATCCTTATCATTACACACACACACACACACACACACACAATTACTTTCCTGTAATAATTTGAAAATAAATTGCATATCTCATGGTCCTTTGCCCATAAATACCTCAGTGTATTTCTCGAGAATAAGGATATTCCCTTATAGACCCACAGCACAGTTATCAACCTAGGAAACAACATTGATGGAGCCCTTTATTATTTTTTTAAGGTCTTTATTTTTAAAAGATTTTTTTCCCCCCCAACTAATATCTATAGGGAAACAGATCTGGGAAAAAGAAAGTAACAAAGATGGAGAAAATGTTACGGCTTCATAAAAATTCTTTATTTTTGAAATGCTTTATTTTTTGAAAACAAAAAAGCCCTATATTTCCACTTTTCACTGGACCTGGAGATTATGTGGCTGGCCTAGGTCCTGGGCTAGGAGCTTTCTAACCTGTAGGTGGGGAAACTAACTTGACTTGGGATGCCGAGCTACCTGGTGGAACCAAGATTTACGTTTTCATTACACAGTTGGTGTCTGTCATGTTGCTTTTAATTACTCCATGCCCTCAATTCTCAGCCACTGTACTTAATTATTTCTAGATTTGTAATTGAACCATCCTTCCTCTTTTCTCCTAAGGAACTCTACCTTCTTTTGGTACCACAGTCTCTCTTTCTCTCTGTCATCCTAAATTCCTAGGGTAAAGTGTTAACTAGAATGTCATTTGAAAAACTGTAATGGATTGCTAGTTCCCATCACAAGGGAAATGCTCATGATCTTCTTCCTGGTTATACAGAAAAGGCGGCCTGTGATCATTCCCTCATTCACCGGTACCATGGATCACAGTCCCAGCAACTGGTTTTCTTCGTGCTTCCATCTTTTGCAGTCTTCCTGGGAACTGGAAAACTACCTGCAATCTGAGTTTCTGTGTTGGGTGGGTCTTCCTGCTTTCAGACCTTCTTGGTGCTCACTACTGTCCTGATGTATTCCCGAGGATACATCGGGGAACAAGACATTCACCCTTCCTGCTCTCCAGTTTCCATTATGGTCCTCCTGGTTGCTATGTCCCATCTACCTGTTGAGGTGCCTTTTAGGCGGAAAAAAAAAATTGGCACATCACGATTGTTGTTGAGGATACTAATACAAGGAGAAAGGTTAAAGTAGTGAAGTTATTTGACTTGTGGTAGAGTCACTATAAAAGTTTTAATGTGTGTAAAAAAATGCACTATTGACATTGTGGAGAACAGCCACTTTCTGTTTCATCAAGAAAGGGACAAAGGAGTTGATTTTTTAAAAAATTTCTGTAGGGTATTTAGGTTAGGAATTTAGACTGTTGTGATAGTACTGTGTGCTGTAACATACTGAAACTTAACACCAGAGTTGTCAGTACAATCTCTTTCCTTGGTTTTCTTCTAGAAAGAAGGGTGATTTGTCTCTGTCTAGGACCTAGACCAGTGATGGCGAACCTTTTGAGCTCGGCGTGTCAGCATTTTGAAAAACCCTAACTTAACTCTGGTGCCGTGTCACATATAGAAATTTTTTGATATTTGCAACCATAGTAAAACAAAGATTTATATTTTTGATATTTATTTTATATATTTAAATGCCATTTAACAAAGAAAAATCAACCAAAAAAAATGAGTTCGCATGTCACCTCTGACACGCGTGTTATAGGTTCGCCATCACTGACCTAGACTCTAGGTCTTTGAGGTCATCATTTCCCTGAAGGTCATGTTTTGTTACTAAAATGTCTCTCCCAGACATTACAGGATTAGATTTTCTGAGGAGCACATCTCCTTTCCTGTCCTTCCGGGGGTTATGGCCACTCAGCTCTCCCAGAGATACACTGGTCAGCTATGCCACGGCAACAGCCCTGATGTTGGCAGAGGCTGGGGTCCCCTCTCGCTGCTGGAGGAGCTTTGCAGTTTGGATCCTCCTTAGCCAGGCCGTGGCTTGGGCTGGCCTGGCCTGTAAGAGACTGTCTCTTTGATCTGAGCTTTGGTGGCTATTGACTTTGGATTCAGGGGATCAGAGTTGTTCTCAACTCTTTTTATTCTCAGAAGAGCTTTGTTTGGGTGGGGGGAGTGTTTAATAATCTAGAATCTCTTCTCCCCTTTCCCTAACTCCTCCTTCCTTAGGGTTAACTTTGTGTTTGCATTATGGGATCAGTTTGTGTGAGTAGTGTTCTGGGGTTCAGTACTGCCAGATAAGGGGTTTGCATTATGAGGATCACATGTGCCTCCCATTCGAGTGCACACATTGTGGCCCCTGGGTAGATATCATCTGCCTCCTATTCGACCCAGAGATGTCAGATTTAGGCATGGGGAAATGTCCTCTAGTAACATATCTACTCCAGCTGCTCAGTTCAGAGGTAAGGGGGCTTCTCTGTTCAAGGGTACAAATGCCTTCTGAGTGCTGTGGGGAGGGGACTTGAATATGTCACTACTCGAGTTTTGAGAATGTAATTAAAGCTTCAGCCCTCAGAGTAGATGTTTGTTTTAATATGTGTCACTGTCAACAACCATTAGAGACTCCCCTGTGCCTACCTGTCTCTGGTTAATTCTCTCTGTTAATGTTATAATTAACACTGATCAGAACTGATGCTAGAGATGCAGACAGTGGATGCTGATTTATGAACCTGGGTACCTTTATTTATAGCTGGCTGTGAGTTCACGAAACCCAACTGTCAGTTGAATTTCACATTTAACTGAGTCTCCACCAAAAGCAGTTGAAATGCTCTTCATACGTGTTCGCTGGCTGCAAGCTCCTAGGTCTCTCACAGGATCTGTGAATAAAATCTTGCCTGAGAGGTCTTGGTGGCTCGTGGGTAGCTCAAGCTGAAACCAGGCTCCCAAGGATTTTCCTTTGAATCATATTGACATCTTCATCAACTGACAGTGATGTGCCCGTAAATTTTCATGCTAACTTATAAAGTCTCAAGCGACGTGACTGATAGTCAAGTCTTTCCAAGAAATAATGAGAAATTTTATTTTAAAGCCAAGATCTCGAAGGGGAGATGAATAGATCAGCAAGGAGGCACCATTTCAAAAAGGCAGTTGGGCTAAAGGGTGACTCCTCTCTGTCCTATGGAACATAGCAAAATTAAATGTGGGTAATATTCAGCTTGTTTTAGGATTCAGATGCTTAAAAATGCGTGGCAATTGCTGTCCACTGATGCATGTCAGATTTTAATGTAGGGGAACTCCCAAACTGATTTATTTGACAATAGTGTGTGACCTATAGGACACGTTCTGTATCATTAAAATATATAGTTATATCTCTCCCATAAAGAAAAAAGAGTTGTGGTAAGCCAGCTGGGCACCACCAAGAGGCTCTTTCACTGTGAAACCACTGCTGCTCTTCACTTGCTTTGCACTGCTGTGCATCTTGTGAGGAAAGCTGACTCTGCTTCAAAAATTGTATGGATAAATAAGGATCATGGCTTTATAGACTATTTTTCTTCCTAAGCATTTCTGTGTGTCTATGCCAGAGGCACTCACAGCTTCTGCAATTGTGTGGGAATAGTTCTAATTGGAAAAAATGAGGAATTTTAAAGTTAGGCCTGAAATCTCACAGATGGTTCCCATGACCTGAAGCATGGAGCCCGTGGGAAGGGCCTGGACCGGGAGTGGGCTTGGGTTTGCTCCTGGTTCTAGGAGCAAACCCAATTTGTCCAACTTGAATCTGTTTTCTTCCCTTTAAAATATGGGTCCTATTATGTTTTCTTGCAGAATTATTGTGAAGATTAGAGAAGGTAATGTTTGATAAATGGTAGCTTTTATAGCAATTGTCTCATGAAGTGAGGTGGCTCCCGTGTTTGTGTCAGTAGGTTTTCTGATTGGATTTGGGAGTCTCAGAGGGCAGATAAGTGCCATACTTTTGCCCTGAGTTTGTCTTGGTTCAGAATTATGCAGCTGGGGAGGTGGAGGTATAGGGAGAAAGTACAGTAGAACCTCTTCAGTGTGATACTTGATTAAATTAAGTTATACCAAACCAGTGATTGGTGTGGCCATTCACTTAACTTCTAGCTATTGAATACTTACTTGTCCTAGCACTGGGGTTGGCCTATATGAGCTCATTTACCCTTTAGATATATCCTATGACCTGGGTACTACACTCCCCAGATGGGAATAGTTACGCTTAGAGAGCTCTCCTCAGTTGGGTTGTCAGGTTTAACAAATAAAAATACAGAAAATATTGCATGGGGTATACTCATATTAAAATGTTATTTGTTGTTTATCTGAAGCTCAAATTTAATTGGGTGTCCTCTTATTTGACCACCCTACCCATAACTCCCCAAGATCATGCAGTGAGTAGAGGAGAAAGCTAGGACTTAGAACTTTGCTTCACTGGACTCTGAAGCCATCCTTTGACTTTTTCACTCTATGATATTTCTTTAATACAATAGAAGTTAGAACTCAGATGTGAAAAATGAGGAAAACTATGTCAGATGGGGTTTCAGATCCTTTACTCTTAAATTCAGGAGCTGAACTCAGATACATTTTTCTCTATCTTTCACCTGAATGCTGAAAGGTATTTCCATATTAGGTCTAATGATTAAAAATGGAAGACAGCTAAGATAGTTACTATGTGCCAAGCACTGGGCTAGAATTGATCTGGAAAAAGCCCAACCTTTTCAAATGAGGATTTCAGGTAAGAAAATTTTAGTAAAGCCATATGGTTCTTGCATTGACCTGTTAGTGGAAGCACCACTGCTCCCCAAAGCTGATTAGCCTAGACTTGACATTGTACATGACCTTCAGTTGGGAGAACACGAGGAGTAATCAGGGGTTATGTGCTATTCATCCAGTACACCTGCTGACTTTAGGGTAGGTGTTTAAGTTTTCTGATTCTTTCCCATGGGCTGCATAGAAGGTTATTCGCTGATGCTGAAGAATTGGATGTTTAGTAAGGGATAGATATTTCTAGGCTCTCAAAAATCCATGAGTGTTCCTTAGTAGTCAAATGCATATGCATGGGCCATGCCTGCTCTTTAAAAGCTCCCCCACCTCCCCCCACAGAGCCTCTGAGTGTTCACCTTGGGAGCATGAGTGGTCCTCAAAGTGCCCCAGAGTCACTAAAGATAATCCTGAGGCACTGCTCATTGCTGCGGTGTTAGGCTCCATATCTGACCTATCGGCCGGCCTTTCCAGGGTGGGGCCGGAGCGCTCTGAGGGTGAGAGGATGAGAGGGATGAAGAACCTGTTGGGAGAAGATTCCCTGTGGATGAGGAGGGTGAGGAGCAGTTGGCTCCCTTCTCCTCTCCTGACCTCCCTTGTGTTGGTATTACAAGATTGCTCTTTGGGAGGAAAAGGGAAGGGAGGTTTTCCAAGCCTTCCTTGGGAGAACTTTGACCTCCATCTCTTTTTTTTTTGATTGAGTGGGAAATCAGCCCAAAGATGCACTTTGCTTTTTGGGTGTCTTTGGTTCTGGGAAGCCAAAGGAAGTAGGAATCCATCATTTGGCCCTTTCGTGTTATGGAAACAATTTTGTATTATAAGATTACCTGGGGGAGAGCAAGATGGCGGCATAGGTAAACACCAGAGACTGCTGCCGCAAACAACCACTTCAAAAATACAACTAAAAGACGGAACGGACATCACCCAGAACCACAGGAAGGCTGGCTGAGGAGAGACTCTTCAACTAGAAGGAAAAATAACAGCACACCGAGGCTCAGAGGAGGCGCAGTGTGGAAAAAACTCAGGTGCGGAGGTGCGCGCGCAAAGCGGGCTGGTGGCTGAGAGCGCGGTTGTCGTTTTCGGTCAGGGGGGAGTCTCAGACTCTGAGCTCCAGATACGGGCGAATCGCTGGGGACTCGGACCCAAACGGGAGAAGCGGGAGTGTCTGGCATCAGTTGGAAGGCAGCTTTCCCTCCGAGGTTTGCAGCGGTTCCGGGGGTTCTGAGAAGCAGAGCCTCTGGGAACAGGACTGAGGGCACCATAACGGCTCCCTCCGCCCGCCCTGTTGAGCCCGCCCCGCCCAAGCCCTGCGCAGAGCCATTTGCCGGATCGCCGCAGGCAAAGGCTAGATTAGCGCCCCCCCAGAGGACAGAAGTTTTCCCACTGCAGCAGACACAGCTGATTCTCACAGCCAGTCGGCCTGGTGGTCAAATCCCTCTAGTATTAACTACAACAATCAAGGCTCAACTAGAACAAGACTGCGCACAAAGACCACTAGGGGGTGCACCAAGAAAGCATAAAAAATGCGGAGACAAAAAAACATGACAGAAATGGAGGATATAGAGCTAAAAAACGCAATTTTGAGGGCTTGCAATAAACTTCTGGAGAGCCTCACGAAAACTAATGAGACCCTCGATGCTATGATAAAGAAACAACTAGAAATTAAGCATACACGGTCGGAAATAAAGAATATTACACCCAATAGCAGACCAGAGGAGCGCAAGAATCAAGCCAAAGATTTGAAATGCGAAGAAGCAAAAAACACCCAACCGGAAAAGCAAAATGAAAAAAGAATCCGAAAATACGAAGATAGTGTAAGGAGCCTCTGGGACAGCTTCAAGCGTACCAACATCAGAATAATAGGGGTGCCAGAAGATGAGAGACAGCAAGATATTGAAAACCTATTTGAAGAAATAATGGCAGAAAACTTCCCCCACCTGGTGAAAGAAATGGACTTACAGGTCCAAGAAGCGCAGAGAACCCCAAACAAAAGGAATCCAAAGAGGACCACACCAAGACACATCATAATTAAAATGCCAAGAGCAAAAGACAAAGAGAGAATCTTAAAAGCAGCAAGAGAAAGAGACTCAATTACCTACAAGGGAATACCCATACGACTGTCAGCTGATTTCTCAACAGAAACTTTGCAGGCCAGAAGGGAATGGCAAGAAATATTCAAAGTGATGAATACCAAGAACCTACAACCAAGATTACTTTATCCAGCAAAGCTATCATTCAGAATTGAAGGTCAGATAAAGAGCTTCACAGATAAGGAAAAGCTAAAGGAGTTCATCACCACTAAACCAGTATTATACGAAATGCTGAAAGGTATCCTTTAAGAAGAGGAAGAAGAAAAAGGTGCCTGTGGATGAGGACAGTGGGTGGGGAGTGAGGGCGGGGGGTGGGGCGGGAACTGGGAGGGGGGGAGTTATGGGGGGAAAAAAAAGAGAACAAAATGTAACTGAACAATAAAGATTTAATTAAAAAAAAAATAAGATTACCTGGGAGCATCAATCATTTGAATTATTTAACAGGACTGGGTATTTCTGAGATCTCAAGTTTTGGGGTGCCACGCTGTGTTTTAAGTCCGGGTTAGTTCAGATTAAACAATGAAGTCCCCTGCTTTTCCAGAATTTCAAGATTAATAACAATAGTATAATAATAATAATATGAAATAATTGTGATTCTAAGCATTTTGTGTATTGAATGGATACTTTCAATATCACTTTAGGGTGGGAACTATTGTGCCTATTATACAAACAAGGAAACCAAGGAGCAAAGAATTTAAGTAACTTGCCTAAGGTCACACAGCTGGTTGGTGGCAGAGGCAGGATTTGAACCCAGGCAGATGAGCTCCTAAACTCTTAACTGCTATTTTGTGTAGTTGTGTCTATATCAGTGTCAGATATATCTTGCAAAAAGAATATTCTAATATGTGTACTTGCATACACAATATACACAGCTTTGAAATTCAAATTTCTCAAAAATATTTAAGAAATTGGAAAAGAGGTGAATGGGAATCGAGGCAGAATTTGATACCTTAGAAGAGTGGGGTGGGTTAGTCTTGAAGGCAATGGAGTAACGGGGTTGACACTGGCATGTCCAGAATGGGAGGTGCCGGGAGCCTCAGGGGCACAGCTGAAGCTGGGGAGAAGAAAAGAGCAGGGGAGGTTAATATTAGAAAGAGAATTCTGGGAGTAAGGGAGTTAATTCTCAGATGCAAAGACTTGGTTACAACTCTTAATGCAAGACTACAGTAAATTTGCTTGTGAAATATCTGTTTGCCTGTCTGTCTACCTACTTCTATAAAGAAGTTGATTAAAACATGCAAGTCATTCTTATATATATTCTTCAGGGAAAATTATACTCTTATAATATGCTGGTTCATTCACTAAAAACTGTGTTTTTTTTAGAGCCATTCATGCTACTTTGCTCACAGGCATGTGATTTATTCTTACCTGAGAAGGAACTCTCACTGTCCAAGTGTCTTGAAACTGTCACCTCATTCATTCTAAGTTGGAAACATTCCAGTCTTTCTGTGACCATTGTGCGTGAAGTAAGAATAAAAATCAAGGGAAAGATTTTTAAAAACAGGGCAATATTAGTCAATAAATATGTGTTTAACCCTACCGGCACAAAGGTAATGTACAGCGTAGAGGAACACACATGGCTTATTTTTAACAGATTGCTTTAGCCTCCAATGCAGTGATGCTTGCTTCTGAGAGTGTGTGTGTCTGTGTGTGTGCTTCTGTGTGTGTGTGTGTGTGCATGTTCCCTGTCTGCATTCAGCCTGCGTCACTACCATGGCAATCAGTGTTTTCTCAATGCCCTCTGTAGGTGAGGAGGCTTTCTTTGATGCTTAAAGTCCTACACTTCCCAGACATTACATGTGCATAATGCTCGTGGGCTTTAAGCGCTGCACTAAGCATGCACGTCTCATACCCAAAGTAGCCACAGCGCCTGCATTCCCACAATAGCGGCAGCCCTGAGCAGATGCTTCCAGTGTTCTTATCTGGCTGTGCTTTTCACTTTGGGACAAAGTTCTATACCCATATCTCCTGGATTTCTTTTCTCCACACGATAAAGCCTGCATTGGGAAGATCTCATCATGCTATGCAGGGCAGCATGAGCCAAGTTCTTGGGACTGCTAAGGATTTCTTTGCCTTTTTTCCCCCCCTTTTCCTTTTTTGGAGATGTGTATCAGGAAAAGGCTTTGCCTTTAAAGAGAAATTTTACTGCTCTTGCCAATGATGTGTAACAATATTAAACTTAATGGCAGACCTTGAAGTGTATAAAAACTTAAGTCCAGAAAAAGGTAAGAGTCATACTACTAATTTTATGGTAAGTATAATAGTCCTAATAAGAGATGGTATACATTTCTTATTTTGTTTCATGTTTAGTTAAATTAAAGATGTATCTGACTCTTGACAGTATATTTGAGAATATTATATTTCAATGTGAGATGAAAAGGTAACAAAGTATTTTTTTATTAGGCAAAAGAGCTTGTTTTCTTGCAAATGTGCACTTTTATAATGGTGGAATTTGCATGCTGATAAATTGGAAGTGCATTATTGTAATACAGTGGTCAGTGACAAAATCTTCTGAATTCTTAGGTTGAAGCACAGATGTACTTAAAGATTTTGTCTAATGCTTACAAACTGTGGGTTTTAATTTAAACATTGTCAAGTCTTATTTTCAGTTTGAATAATGATGAATTAAGCTGTATTTTTACTTTTTCTGATAACCTGGACAGAATGATTCCCAATTGTATCAAAGATAGCCATGTTTCATAATTACAACTATTTTATAATGATATACAAAATGTTTATAATTAGCTTTCTAAAACGAAATGGCCTAAGTATTTGGCATAGATAAAATGGAGGCAGAATCCACGTATCATGTTCTTAGAGCCTATCTGTTAGCTCTGATAGCGTGAAGGGAACATTTTAAAGACAAGTTAGGAGAGCAGAAATTTAAAATACATGGAGACTGTTCTTGAATGATCAGAAATGTTCCTGCCTGGTCAGACAGAATAAATGGCATGTCAAGAAATGTCTTCTAAACTTATCTTCAACCTGAAATTGGTCTGGCATTTCAGATTATTCATGTGCATCTACTCAAATGGAACTTTATCACGTCGGTGCTGGATCGGAGAGTCTGCCTAGAGATTGTTGCTAGTTGCAGTATCAACTTCAGTGTGTCATGTTCACAGTAGCAGCATCGATGCTTGCTTCTTATTCAAAATAGAAATGGGACCCTGGTTGAGAGATCTGGAGTATAACTGACTTTTCTAAGCCTTGGAAGGACCTTTTATACAAAAACAGGGTAGAGTTTGCTTTACTCGGTATACAGGTAGAGGATTTTCCATTTAGAATTTTGACTTTTAATGTGTTTTAGGAACTCTTGTGTGTAGGAGTTGAATGTAGGAGTAAATTGAATTGATTAGAATACTATCAGGATTGTCTTGTTTTATACATCATGGAAGTAATGACGAAAATGACCTCTATTACTTTCACCACATAATCTTTAAGATGAAATTAAAGTGGAAATTAAGCTTTAATTCTTAAACATTATGGAAATTGGAATGAGTTTTTCTAGTTGTATAAGCTTTTAAAGTTGACAAATGTAAGGTGTCTTGCTTCAAGGTAGATGTCTTCACATACTGATGGTCTGACTAGAGATTTTTAAAAATGAGTATATATTTCACATTTTTCTTCATAGATTTTCAATGATTTACTTTTATGGTTTATTTTGCAGAGTGAAAAATTTCCTTTACTGACTGTACATCTTGGTATTAAAATCATCTTAGTAGGTTGCAAGACTATTTTAAAATAATTTCTTTTGAATTCCAGATCAGTTTTAAGTGGAACATCTTAAAATACACAGATCAACTTCACAGTATATAAAATTAATGGAGTCTGATTTCTCATAAATCCTGAGTTGTCTTCTTAACAGTAATGTTAGTGGAAGTGTTTTCAATGAATGGGGATACAAAGTCGAAAAATGTTCATTGAGAGCCAGGGAGACCAAGGAAGAAGAAACCTCAATTTAGATGGCACCTCCTTAGTTTTAAAGCCGTATATTAAGTGTAAAACTCATGTCTGCCCCTACATTTTGTATTTATGCATATACTTAGGAAATTATTATTATTAGCTCCCCAGTTAGAATTCATCTTAGTGATTCTTAAAGCAGTCAATACTGAACGTGTAAGGGACTTGAACGGCAACATAAAAACAGATGTCAGATCAAGCTTTAGGCATCTAAGGCAAGTGTTTTTTATAATCTTGTTATGTCTGCCAACCCCAATTTCCTTTTTAGTAACAAAATATAATACTACTCTCTTGCTTTCTTCACAAGGTTTTTATAAGAATTACTGGTATAATGTCTCTGAAAGCATTTGGAATATGGAAAAGGACCACAGAAATGTAAACTGATATAATCATAGAAATAAGAATAATGCACATTTCATCTACTTGAAATAAGAATAATGCACATTTCATCTAATTGAAAAGAAATTATATTTGTTTTAGAGTGCAAATAAAAACACACACATTGACCTAGAACTTTGGTAGCATCTGCTACTAAGTTTCCCCTTGACTCTGTGTAACCTACATGCTGGCAGTGTGCGTGCTGTGTGTGGATGCTTAATAGGGCTGATGTCAGTGTAGGGGTGAGTCCTAGATTTCTAGAGCAGGGAGAAACCACAGCAATCTCATTCTTTTTTTTAAGGAGAAAAAACATAGACTGCACAAATTTCTCCAAGACATGAAGTAGATCTGTGGCCAAAATCAAGTTTGATCATGATGGCTGGACCTATTCTTTTCAATCACAAAGATTTTTGCTCTTAGGAGATGCTAAACATTAGGATACTTGTGATTTCTCTCATTATGTCATTTGAATTCTTTGTACAAGACCATTTTTAGGGAGGGGAAAATTGAGTTTCTTAAGGAATTTTTAACTGCTAATAATTGGCACAATCACGGATATATTGAATGCTTTATATACATACAAAGTGCTCATTGAGGATATAAAGGATAAATGTATTAACCTCTTTTTTAGTAACTCATGGTATAGTGTAAAGACATGCTTGTATCACTGTAATTACGGTAGCACTGGGATAGAGGAGCATTCCAGTGGTACCTTGAGCGTGGAGAAGTCAGCAAAGGACTGCTGGAGGTGACATTTGAACTGACACTTGAAGAATACAAATAATTACATCAGGTAGATAAGCAAAGATCAAAGACGAAGAAGTAGGCAAGAGCCAGCTGTTATAATAAAGACCTCATATCCAGGTTAATGTATTTGAAATATATATATATTACAAAGCAGCAGAAGGTTTTAAGCTGGGGAGAGACTAATCTGATTTGATTTTCAGAAAGATCTCTCTTTAGAAAGATCAATCAATAGTTTAGAGGCTGAGGGGAGGAATGAGGATGGAGCAGGGGAGACCAGAAGGCTGTTGCAGTAAATGGGTGAGAATACAATGATTTCTATTCAAGGTTCTTAGCTTAGATACATTGTACTCTCAAGTTCACACTGGTATCCTTTGCCCCTGATCAAAGCTGCCCTAGAATTCACACTGCTTCTTCCTCTGCACATGCCTTTTTTCCCCGGTTACTGTCTTGTAGTTGGGATCATTCAGCTATAAATTAGTAATTGCCTGATATGAAACTTAACATTTCTGCTTTTACTACATTTGAAACCTCTTGTCCATTAGATAGGATTGTGCCAGTTATGAGTATTTCTGCTCTTTTTTTTTTTTACAGAAATAAAAAATGTATTTCCCCAAGAAGCTCAGAGAACTCCAACTCAACCTGTTTTAGGTTACGGGACATTGATTTGAATGTTGTCATGTTGCTTGCATCACAGTCCAAATATCACATAGAGTAGGGAGGTCAGTGGCCATGTCTTGGTATTTAACTTTGTTAAAAATGGCGATTTTCTTATTTAATGAAAATGATACTCATGATACTGTGTACTTTATTCTGTTCCACAGATCTATTAGTCTAGTTCTGAACTATCTGTTAGGACAAGTTCTCCATCATTGTTCTTATTAAAAAAAATTTTTTTTTAGGTCTGTTCTATTCCAGATAATTTTTTAAAAATATATTTTTATAGATTTTAGAGAAGAAGGGAGAGGGAGAGAGCGATAGAAACATCAATGATGAGAGAGAATCACTGATCAGTTGCCTCCTGTATATCCCTCACTGGGGATTGAGCCTGCAACCCAGGCATGTGCCCTTGACCGGAATCGAACCTGGGAATCTTCGGACCGCAGGCCGCTGCTCAATCCACTGAGCCAAACCAGCCAGGGCCCAGATAAATTTTATAAACAGTCTGTTTAGTCTCCAAAATAATCCTTTAGGATTTTTTTTATTGGAATTGCATTGCATTTATGGAATAACTGAGCAGAACCACCAACTCTAAGATATTGAGTCTTCCCTTTCAGAAACATGGTAGGACCCACCATATTTTGGGTTTTCTTTATGTTAGTAAAGATTTTGGGTTTTCTTCATGTAGGTTTATTCTTGTGGTTTTAGTTGGTATTTTGATTTTTTCAGTTACATTTTCTTATTTTTAAAAACAGTTGAAAATTTCAATCTAGTATAAAACATTTTTACTAGTATAAAAGAATTAGTACAGAAAGTATGGTTCCCCTCTTAGTCCTCTTCACCTCTTTCTTAAATAAACTACTTTGAACTATTTTACTTTACTTTTTGTTGGGTTTTAGTGTTACTTTCATATTTCTGAATGATGTACTTATACTATTATCTATTGATTTTTCTATTTTGATATTATCTCCAGTGGTAGATGAGGAATTAGTTCACCTATTCCATCACCCCCAAATGTCTTTCAGTTACTCTTTTGATTACCTTTGAACTTTAACAATTCACTTACACGCTTGTTTCCTGCTCTGCCAAATAGAAATACTATGACCATAGCACTCCTTTTACCAATCCTTTCTTTCACTATCCCTCCTAACTTCTATTACATATAATAATCTTTCCATTCTTTTTCTGTACTTATAATTACTCCTTCCATGTTTCAATCATAGATTGATTTAAAAAAATTATTAATAAGAAAAGTTTACATACTATAACTACATAATATTACATTGTTGTGAATATGTAAATTCTCATGAGAGCAAAGTCATCACCTAAGTTCATTTTAGTTAAGGATACTGCTTCAGAAAAAGGACAGATTTTGGATATCTCTATACCAGATAATTGCATCAAACTCATTAGAAAAATTGAGTGCCTAATAATAATTTTTTTCTTTATTGATTAAGGTGTTATATGTGTTCTTATCTGCCCATTGGCCCCCCCAACTCCCATTCATGCCCTCACCCCCTTGGTGCTAATAATAATTTTGACAGTTATAGTATTCATCCTAACTCAATAAGGCACGTATAGTTGCTACCTCCACTTTGGGATGAGGAGTCTGAGGTGCAGGGAGAGGAAAATAATTTGTTCTAGGTCATACTGTATGTAATTGGGCGAGCTGATGTTTGAGTCCTGTTGGCCAAACATAATATTACATTGTTGTGAATATGTAAATTCTCATGAGAGCAAAGTCATCACCTAAGTTCATTTTAGTTAAGGATACTGCTTCAGAAAAAGATGTCCGAGGAAAAGGACAGATTTTGGATATCTCTATACTAGATGATTGCATCAAACTCATTAGAAAAATTGAGTGTCTAATAATATTTTTTTCTTTATTGATTAAAGTGTTACATATGTGTCCTTATCCCCCCATTCCCCCAGCCCCCCATCCCACTCCCATTCATGACCTCACCCCCCTGGTGCTAATAATAATTTTGACAGTTATAGTCTTCATCCTAACTCAACAAGGCATGTATAGTTGCAACCTTCACTTTGGGATGAGGAGTCTGAGGTGCAGGGAGAGGAAAATAATTTGTTCTAGGTCATACTGTATGTAATTGGGCGAGCTGATGTTTGAGTCCTGTTGGCCAACTTTGGAACCTGGACTCGCAATCATGCTCCCTTTCTTCTTGATATTATTTTCATAGGAAGGAAACAATCGATTGTTTTCTCTGTAAAAAATTCTCTACCTTCTCTATAAAGACAACTCAGTCTAACTTCTGCATTCTGCATCTGCCTTTCCCTAGCCCACAGGTTGGCCTGTTTTTCCCTTGAGTAAATAGACCTGTAAATGACTACTTCCTGAGTGAGAGACAGAAGGAAGAGTGGTGTGGTGTAAGGAAGCAGTCGGGCAAGAATGGTTATGGTGGGCTCAGATCACACAAGGGTTTTGATATGCCCCTGAGAAGTTTGGGTTGGATCTAATGAAGAAAGGGAGAAATGGTAAGATCTGTAGTGGATGGATGATATAAAATTGCTGTTTTAGGGGAAAAAGGAGTGGTAATTTAGGAAAAAAACATGGTATTATAGAAAAGAAGTACTGTGAAGAATTGATTCAAACAGCCAAAGATTAAGTGTCCTGCAATCTACTTGAGAAATTAGTTCAGGCATATAAGGCCATGAACCCTTGTTGAGTTTTTGACAAATGATCCTGTGCTATCTCTAATTACTTGTCAACAAAACAGAAGCTACCATGAGTGAGCTAGAGTTACTTCAGCTATCTCTTTGAAGAAAGGTGAATGATTGTTTCTATTGATCTGTTTAAAAAATTAGTCATGGTTGTAGATGTGTATAACATAAGGTTTTTGTCTAATCCAGTGACCTGTTGCTTCTTGTTTTTCTTTAAAAAATGGTATCAGTATGTCTGTTTTTCTAGGGAGGATGAGAAAAGATAAAACTTGAGAGACTATACAAGCAGGAGTCGGAGGCAACCCCTGCCCAATGTAGATACAAAATCAGGAGAAAAGAAGATGAAATAAAAGCTGTAAAGGATAATTTTTTGCTTTCTTTCTTAATTTCTCTTTGCACATTCCCCCCTCATGTCTAAGTTTATTCGTCATCATTTGCCCTTTTCTTTTTCTTTGTTTCATTTTGAATGTCCAAAGTTATATCCGATGGTTGTTTTTAAAAATAAATCAAGCACTAATGATTTATATTAGGCACTAAATGAAATTTCTCCTGGCCTTTCCCACCCCTCATATAGTACCATGGTTGATATTTTGGCATGTAGATTTGCATTCTTCCAGGAATGTATGTATGTGTATGTATATGTGTATGCACACTTATACAGAGAGAAGTCACATTAGTAATGAAGATCTTATAGGGCATTACATTTTTATGTGATCAACAAGAAGAATGAAAAATTTAAATTGTGTGGGCCCTTCCATAACCCCACCTTCCTATTTCTACTTGTTGAATCCCAGAATGAACATGAGATAGGACTTCAGCTATTATTTATTTGGCTCTTATCATTTAGTTACTACCTTAGACCTAGTAACTCAATGTCCTCATACAGTGAGCATTCTCCTGATACTGAGATTAGAAGGTTAATTTAAATTATTTTATACTTTCCTTATTCTCATTTTTGTATTTTTTTACATTTACTCATTCTTTTCCCTCAGGTTCTCATTGATGTTTTGAAAAATGAAAAGTCCAGAAAATTAACTAGGAACATGAGTGAAGGCAGGCACGGGGGCATAACGAATAGGGATATATAAATATTGGTGGTGGAGGGGGAGAGGAAGAGAGATCATGTCTCGAGTTTCTCACCTACCACTTACTTTTCATTTTTTTAAAAATGTTTTATTGATATTTTACAGAGAGGAAGGGAAAGGGATAGAGAGTTAGAAACATCGATCAGCTGCCTCCTCACTCCCCACTGGGGATGTGCCCGCAACCAAGGTACATGCCCCTGACCGAAATCGAACCTGGGACCCTTGAGTCCTCAGGCCTACGCTCTATCCACTGAGCCAAACTGGTCAGGGAAACTTTTTATTTAATTTAAAGAATTTGGCTGGCCAGTCCTCTTCATATTTGATCATGGTACATGGTCATTCTGAACTTCATTCCATATTCTCTCACTACTTTTTCCTGTCCCAAATTTATACCCCTTTTTCCTAAAGGAGTGGTGAATGGAAGCAATGTATATACATGAGGGCAAATGAAAAATAGAACAAACGAAGAATGAAGTTCTTCTGTTCTTCTCACCTTTGTGTTTCTTACTGTCCCCACTCTGGAGCACTCATTCTTCTGTTGGTTGTGACCTTTCTTCCACAAAGTCTTCCTTTTTGTGTTTAAACTTCCTTGCCCTAGTTTTCTCATTTCATTGGTTTCTTTTTCATTGAAATAAAATTTAGGTTATTTTTATTTATTTATTTATAAAACCAGACACAAGATAAGAATCAATGGTTGGTATTACTCCGGCTCTGACATGTAGTAGCTGGAAGATCTTGGAGCAGATGCCTACCCTTTGTGTTGGGCTAGGGGATTTTTCTAAGATGCTTTCCTTGGCTTTTCTTATTCTAAGCTCAGACATGTCAATAAGAACAAAAACAAAACCACATAAATATTGGCAGGCCTGGTAGAAGCCCTGAGGATTGAGGAGAGCAAGAAGCTGATGAAACGGTCAGCTGTTAGTGCAAACGGTGTGATCAGGCCCTGGCTAACATTATAAACGAAGCATGTCAAACTCAAAGGCTAACACAGGCCAAATAAACAAGGTTTAAGTATAGTGGACTGCAAAAAAACACAAAAGCTTCAATTTTCATAGAAACCTAGGTTTATTTCGATAAGAGACATGCTGAATACAAAGGGCTGAAATAAATGAGTAATCGTTAACATAAAATAATAGAACATTTTAATAAAAATTAAATTTTTTCTTGAACTTTAACTTACCAGACACTGAATAACTGCACAAATTAACAAGTGTAATGCAAATAAACCTATTTTTCTTGTTCTCCGAAAGGGAAGTATTACCTGTTGCTCACACCAAATAAGTCAGTCCGAGACTAATGACGTGGCAATCAGCTGCTAAAATATTTGTTGCTAGTATTAGTGGAGAGAAATGGTGTGCCTGCGTGTATGGCGCGTAAGGGAAATTAATGCAACATGATTATAGTAATCAGTCATTAGCAAACATTGTAGTTCGTTATTAATAACTAGAGGCCCGGTGCATGGATTTGTGCACTGATGGAGGGGCATGGCCTGCGGGGATTGCCTGCTGTGGCAGTGTTGCTCATCCCAGTCAGCTGAGTGGCACTCCCACTGTGGGAGCGCACTGACCACCGGGGGCAGCTCCTGCGTTGAGTGTCTGCCCCCTGGTGATCAGTGGCATCATAGCGACTGGTCGACCAGTTGTTCTGGTTGTTCTGCCATTCGGTCACTGGGCTTTTATACATATAGATTATGTACAATAGAATATTGTAAAAATTAAGTTATGAAATTTTTATTAAAACGTTTCTTACATACCATTGTATTGGCTAGGCCACAAAAATATTTGTTGTGGGCCGCATGCTGCCAACGGGCCCTGAGTTTGACATGCTTGTTGTAAAATAAACACTGGGTGTATATGGCACTTATTTGAAGAGAGGCTACAGTTTTAGTCACTGCATGTGGTAACGAATATTAAGAGAGTGGAAAATGGGTTCCTTTAGGGACAAGTCAAGATTAAGGGGCTGGACATATTGTTTCTTGGTTGAACCATCCAGCTTTATAATTCTGTGGTGTTTGGTATTATCTGTCTTTTATTTCTTTTTAAATTTCTTCATTTGACTAATGTGTGCTTTTTCCATGCCACTGTTTTATTGTTCTACTACTTTATTCTATATTCATTTATTCTTGTCTTCTGGGCACAATTCTAAGTTTACATTCCTTTTTTTTAATTTCTCATTTACTCAATACATAGTTTATTTCCTTGTTCTCTTATTCATGTTTCTGGTAACTTTCTCATTCTCACATGCAACCTGTTCTCGCTTTAAAAAAAATATTTTTATTGCTTTCAGAGAGAAAGGCGGGGGGAGAGAGAGAGAGAGAGAGAGAGAGAGAGAGAAAGAGAGAGAGAGAGAGAAACATCAATGATGAGAGAGAATCACCACTGGGGATCAAGCCCACAACCTGGGCATGTGCCCTGACTGGGAATGACCTTCTGGTTGATAGGTCGAGAACAGGGCCTGTTCTCTTTTTTTGATATTATCATTTCTTTTGTTCCCTTGTACCCCAAAATGAGAGAAGAGGGACACTGCTGGCAGGGACACCCAGAAGTTCTAATCCAGGATCTCTCCAGTGCTTTGGTACCATGGTGGGTGAATATGGGACGTGGAAAAAAATAGGAACAAAAGACAAACAAAGTTTCTAATAGCAGCTTAGCTTTTTCAGTAATCACTTAGGCCAATTTCACTGGTACTCATTTTCCTCATTAAAAAACATGGATTCTATACATTTCGAAAAGTTGTGAGAATTAAATGAGATGATAGTGTAACAAATCTTACCAAGTGCTCAGTACATAGGCCTTCAGTAAATTGTGCATTTTTCCCCTAATAATACATGCTTGCTCATTTTAGTACCTTTCACATACACCTTGTCTGTGTTCCATTCCTTCCTTTCTCTCACGGTTGACAACCTATGGCAGTGCTCTATTTGTGGTTGTTTTTTCCACCTTCATCATGTACCTATCATTTTACCTAGCTCCTATATAACCAAGTTAAGTTAAGCATATGATAAAGGTGTGAAAAGAAAAAACTAAGGATGCAATAAGTTAAACCCTCAGCTGGCTTTAATTAACAAAAACAGCTTATTTAGTCTTATATAAATGCAAAAACAGCTTACCCACTCAATTTTGATAATCACAGCTCACCCACAATATTTAGTCTTCCCTGAGAAGAATTAATATTTGATCATTTGAGCTGACTTCTTTCATGCTAAGTCTTTCAAATCCCTAAGTCCCTCTGCGTCTAGTCATTTAGACCGATTGAGTAAAGGAAGCACATAGACCAAACAGAGAGGATGTTTTTAAAACTTCCAAGGAAGAGGACTAAAAAACATTGAGTTTTCCAAAATTAAAAGAGTTACAGGGTGTTTTTTTTTCTTACCTGATTGCCAAAGGATTAAAAAAATATCTAGTATCAGCAGAGGTGTGGGAAAATGGGCACTTTCTGCATGGTTAGTGGGGATCTGAATTCGTATTTCTGAAGGGCAGTTTGACAATGGACAAAACCCTTTAGCTCAGCAGCTTTACTTCCAGAAACTAGTAAAAGTACTTGCACAAAGATATAGCAATAGGAATGTTGATTGCAGTATTTTTTTTGTAAAAAGCAATAAAAGGGAAACTACCTAAATGTACAATAAATAACTGATTTTTGAAAAATCACCCCTCACTGTGGAATGACTTAAAGTTCTTTAAGTTGCTTGAGCCTCAGTTTTCTCACTTATACTAGTAAAATGGGGTAAAAGACCTACCCACTACCACAGTTTGGTGTGCAGATTAAATTTTGAGTCAGCGAATATGAAATACTAGTAGCTTCATTGTTTCAAAAATGTTGTGCAAATACAAGGAGAAACTTTCATTAACACAGATCTTACTGTTTTGCATTGTACAAAAATATGTACTTGACTCATGGATTAGACGGAGAATTGGCAAACTCTGTTGGGCCAAACCTGGCCAGCTGCCTGTTTTTGGAAATGCAGCTTTAGTGACACACGCATACTCAATAGTTTACATACTTTTCTAAGGTCATTTTTGCACTACACTCGAAGTTGAATGATTGTCACAGAGACTCCATGGCCCCTAAGGACTAAAACATTTACTATCTGGCTCCTTACAGAAGAAGTTTGCTGACCTTTGGACTAGACTGAATGTCTGAGGTCTTTTTCATTTGCTATTTTAGGCCAGTGTCTGAGACATAGCAGATGCTCAGAGAATCTTGACTAAGGGGCTGAAATCTTTCTTGGAGGCCTGTAGTTCAGAAATTATGTAGCTGGAAAGCAATTTCAGTAGGAAAGATGCGTCGCACCCTAGGCTCCTTTGTGCTCTTTGAGTAGCCAAATAGCCAAGATAATCAGGGACCCTGCTTTCAGTCCCTGCAGAATCCCCTTTTCTGTGCTGCCTTTGCCAGGTTTTTCTCTGAACATAAGCAAATGCCCCTTCTCAGCATTATAATTGGTATAGTCATCAAACTGCTTATGACACATCACTGTTCAATCTATTATGGTTGGCAACTATGAAGGGAGTGATAATTGCAGAGAGTAAAGGAGAGAGTACAGGACAGTTGACTGAAGCATGCTTTGATATTACAAGTGCACTGTCTCATTAATGTTAGTTTCTGCTTGTTATGTAGCCTGACTTTGCTACTTTGAAGACCTACCAGCCTGAACAAGGGTGGTGCAAACTTGCTAGTAAGTCTTTTCCTCTAATGATTGGCAAGCTAAGAGTTTATAATCAGCCGGTACGAATTCAGTATTGAGCTTGTAGAGATATTAAGATAGATGATGGAGGGGAAGTTCGTGGAGCGACATTTATTGATTGCCTAGTAGCTGTTATACTACTTGCCAAGGATGGTAAGTAAGATAAATAAGCCAGAGTCCTTCCTTGAGGCACACATAGCTTAGTGGGAGAAGATACAAAAGGAATGGGCAGATCCCTTCTTATGTATGAGAGATAGGGAGACGTTTGCTAAGAGATATTATTTTTATAGATGCTAATATCTGGAGCAGCAGTCTCTTCAACTGAAATAATCAGAAGGTGGAACACTTTGGCTGGCTTATGGAAAGCGGGGAGAGGGGCCCTAGAGGAAAGAGGGAAAAAAAAGAGCAAACGATTTCAGCAGTTAGTTAATGATAGAACTGGGTCAAGATTGACTTCTTTGTGCATATTCTTAGTTACTCAAATTTAACCAAAGGCACTTGTCTAACTCGATTAAATCACATATTACAAAGGAGGTGTTTTTGCAGCTATGTTTAGCATGTGCATTTTTGTAGCTTTCTCTTTTTTGTTTTTGTTTTGAGCAGTTAGATTTTAAAAGGGTGCAAAACCACAAGGTATGCCCATAGAATTCGTAGAATTTAGCCATTGAAAATAGTAGGTTGTGTTGCTGTAAAAAATTGTAGAACAGGGACAGAATCTCGTTCCACTTGGCATCTCTAGAAGCTACAACAATGCCCTACATGGAGTGGGTCTTCAATTATTGTTTATTGGTAAATTATTGGGAGTTTTGCAATTGAAACTAAAGATTTAATATCCCTTTTAATTATTGCAAAAGAAGAGAAAGAAATACATAAACACAGGAAGCAAATATCAATGAATGATTCAGAGTTCTCATGGGGACTGGGGCTATTTGCTTGTAATGCATTCACTGTTCTCCCTGGCTTCTTATTTTGCTAGTCTCAAAGCTTATTACAAAGAAAATGATTGATTTATTGATTTAAGATTATGGCCTTAGTTCCTCTAATTCTAGTGAATTAGAAGCTTGTCCAAACAGTATTTTCAAGGTCTTTTACTGAACTGTACAGGTGATGGACCCCCAGCTAGAATATGGATGGATCAATTGTTGGGCTTTCTTTATAGATTCTGCTGATTCACTAAGGGGACAAAACTTCTCTATTCTTCCATATGCCAATTCTCCATGTGGCATTATGTTTGAAATCTGCAGGCAGGTAGGGATTTGAGCTATATGGGATGTTCTGCAGAGCATATCAGACCTTTGCTATTTGGTAAATTTCATATCAAATTCAATTACCTATGAAGTCATCCTGAGGGAGCCACTCACCCTAAGGTACATAGGAAAAGGAAAATTGTCAATCTATTTTTCAACAAGAGACTTTTTTTTTTTAAAGAGAAGCATGTTGATTTTCTTTCAGTAATACAAAACCCAAATGCACAAAAGATGAGGCGGAACTCAAGAGACTGATATGGATAAGTGGGTGGAAGAATTATTTTAGACACTCCCCCCACCCCCTGCAGCCTTTGAAACTATTTAGCTAAAGTTCAGGTGCACCTGTAGCTAAATAACTTCTAATATTAGGATATTAGATTGGAATATATGTTTCTCAGGCACAGAAACAGTGCTGTTTTCCCCTGTATAGTGCTGAGCACACAGTGGATTCCAAGGACCTTTAGCTATAGAACAGTCCTTATTGCGTAACACCTACTGAAGCTGGCTGCAAATAGCCTTGGAGTTTGAGATTTGCTGCTGCCACCTCAATTTCAAATGCCTTGAGTTTCTGTAGCATTCTTAAGAATTTTAGATCCTTAGAACTTACTCATCTTATAACTGGAAGTTTGTCCCCTTTGGCCAACATCACCTCATTTCCCCACCCTCTAGCCCCTGGCAACCACTTTTCATTCTGTTTCTATGAGTTAGGCTTTTTCAGATTCCACTTACAAAGGATACCATATAGTATTTGTCTTTCTCTGTCTGACTTAGTTTGCTTAGCATGATGCTAAGTTTCTTTTATGATGTGGTAAATAGGATTTTCTTTTTTTTTTCATGGATAAATAATATCCTGTGGGGGGCTTGTGTGTGTATCACATCACATAGGTTGTTTCCATGTCCTCACTACTGTGAATAATGCTTGAATAAACATGGGAGTGCAGGTAGCTCTTAGAGACTGTTTTCATTTCTTTTGGATATATTCCCAGATATAGAATTGTTGGATCATATGGTAGTTTTATTTTTAGAGGAACATCCACACTGTTTTCCTTAGCAGTTGTACCAATTTACATTCCTGCCAACAGTGCACAAGGGTTCCTTTTTTCCACATCCTCGCCAACACTTGTCTCTTGACTTTTGGATAATAGCCATTTTAACAGGTATGAGGTGATATCCCTTTGTGATTTTAAAACTATTTATCTTTATGGTTGAAAGTATTACAGATGTCTCCTTTATTTTATTTTTTCCTCTTGACCCCTCTCCACTCCATACCCACCGCTCTCAGGCCTTCACAACTGTATTGTCTGTGTCCACAGGCTATGTATATATGCATATAAATTCCCTGGTTAATCACTGCCCACCCATCCACCCATCTCTCCCAACACCCACCATCCCTCTGAAATTCGTCAATCTGTTCCATGCTTCTATGTCTCTGGATCTATTTTGTTCATCAGTTATTTTGTTCATTAGATTCCACATATGAGTGTGATTATGTGATACTTATCTTTCTCTGACTGCCTTATTTTGCTTAGCTTAATACTTTCCAGGTCCATCCATACTGTTGCAAATGGTAAGAGTTCTTTTTTATATATATAGCTATGTAGTATTCCATTGTATAAATGTTCTACGGCGTTTTTATACACTCGTCTGCTGATGGGCACTTGGGCTGTTTCCAAATCTTAGCTATTGTAAATTATGCTGCTATGAACATCGGGGTGCATATATTCTTTCTGATTGGTGTTTCTGGTTTCTTAGGATATATTCCTAGTTGTGATTTTGACTTGCATATTTCTCTTATGATTAGAGATGCTGAGCAAATTTCATGTACTTATTGGGCATTTGTATATCTTATTGAAAAAATGTCTAGTCAGTTCCTTTCCTCATTTTTAAATCAGATTGTTTGTTTTTGCTATTGAGTTATATGTGTTCTTCATATATTTTTGATATTAAATGTATCATTTTCAAACATTACCCCATTATATAGGTTGCTTTTTCATTTTGTTGATTGTTTCTCTTGCTGTGCAGAAGCTTTTAGTTTTATATAGTCCCACTTTTTTTCTTTTGTTACTTGTGTTTTTGGTTTCATATAAAAAAAATTGTCACCAAGTCCCATGTCAAGGAACTCCCCCCCGCCTCTATGTTTTCTTCTAGGAGTTTTGTGGATTCAGTTTTTTATGTTTAAGTCCATTTTGAGTTAATTTTTATGAGTGGTGTAAGATATAGACCCAATTTTATTTTTCTTCATGTTGTTATCCAGTTTTCCCAATACCATTCATGGAAGAGACTATCCTTTACTTATTGAGTATTTACACCTCACTTGTTAAATATTAGTTGACCGTATATGTTTATTTATTTCTAGGCTCTTGATTCTGTTCCATTGGTCTATGTATATATATATTTATGCCAGTATCATACTGTTTTGATTACTATAGTTTTGTAATATAATTTGAAATAAGAAAGAATGATGCCTCCAGCTTTGTTCTTGTTGCTCAGGATTGCTTTGGCTAATTGTGATCTTTTGCAATTCCATACAAATTTTAGGTTTGCTTTTCTTTTCTTTTTTTAAAAATATATTTTATTGATTTTTTACAGAGAGGAAGGGAGAGGGATAGAGAGTTAGAAACATCGATGAGAGAGAAACATCGATCAGCTGCCTCCTGCACACTCCCTACTGGGGATGTGCCCACAACAAAGGTACATGCCCTTGACTGGAATCGAACCTGAGACCCTTGAGTCCGCAGGCCGATGCTCTGTCCACTGAGCCAAACCGGTTAGGGGTAGGTTTGTTTTTCTATTTCTACAAAAATACCATTGGAATTTTGATAGGGATTGCATTGAATATATAAATGGCTTTATGTAGTGTGGTCATTTTAATAATATTAATCGTTCTCATCCATGAAATTGAGATAGATTTCCACTTGTTTTTGTTTTCAATTTCTTTCATCAATGTCTTATACTTTTTAGTGTACAGGTCTTTCACCTCCTTGGTTAAATTTACTCCTAACTATTTTATTGTATTTTTTCTTATTTGTGAATGAGATTTTTTAAAAATTTCATTTTCAGACATTTTGTTAGTTTGCAGAAGCACAATTGATTTCTGTATATTGATTTTGTATCCTGAAACTTTAATGAATTCATTTATTTTTATTTCTAATAGTTTTTTAGTGGAAATATAAATATTTTCAAATGCTCTATATAAATATTATATCATCTTCAAATTCCTTTGTGATTTAAATGCTTTCTATTTTAAATAAAAAATGGCAATGAATTCTATAGTAGGCCCTTATGGCCATTTTAGTATCTCTCAAAAGAATCATATGATTTTTCTTCTTATATTTGTTAAAATGGTGAATTACATTATGGATTGCCTACAAATGAAATTTTCCTTGCACTCCTGGAAAAATACCACTTGTTGAAGTATTATTATATTTTTTAACATGTTATTCATTTTATATCTGATTTTTATATCAGTATTTATAAGTGAAGTTGTTTTGTAGCTATTTTTGTGCAATCTTTATGAAGTCAAGTTTAGGTATTAGTGTTATATCTGCTTGATAAAATGAATTTGGTAGTTTATGCTTTCTTTCTTATACTCTGGAACAGTTCAAGGAGCATAAGGGTTATCAATTCTTTGAAGGTTTGTTAGAATTCCCCCCATAAAACCACATGGAGCTTGTGCTTCCGGATGGGTTGTTTTTTTCTTTTCTTTTTTTAAAATACATTTTTATTGATTTCCGAGAGGAAGGAAGAGGGAGAGAGAGATAGAAACATCAGTGATGAGAGAGAATCATTGATTGGCTGCCTCCTGCACGCCCCACACTGGGGATCGAGCCCACAACCCGGGCATGTGCCCTCTACCGGAATCGAACCCAGGACCCTTCAGGCCGCAGGCCGACACTCTATCCACTGAGCCAAACCAGCTAGGGCTATGGGGTTGTTTTTATTTTGAGGGAGAATCTTTTCTATTTCATATATGAAAATTGATGTTTAAGTTTATTATCTGTATTTGGGGCCAAATTGGGGACAATGTATTTTTTAGGAAATTATCCCTTTGACTTATGTTTTCAAATTTTTTTTGCCTAGAGTTGGTGAAACATCGTCTTTTGGTATTTTAAGTATCTACTCTGTTTCAATATTTTTCCCTTTTGCAGTTTCTTATTTTGTTTATTATACTTTCCCTTTTTTTCTTGAGTAGGTTTGCTAGTGTTCTCTCTTTTTTTGTCATTGGGATACCAGAGGAAAGGGGGAAAACCAAAACCAGTGGTGGTAGTCTAGTGGAAAGCTTGAAGTGGAGATGTTAGGAATTATGCAACTAGTGATCATTAGAGGTCTAGGCTGGGATCATTGAAGTGTGAGAATTAGGGGGGTGGAGGACAAGATTATTGGAAGTGAGGAGGCCCTGGAATAAAAATCCCAGCATGTTGGGTGTGTCATCTAATATTAAGTCACTGTCACCAGGAATGATGGCAGGAGTAGAAGTGAACTTGGTGCAGAAATGGTCAACGAATGAGAGAGTGCCTGAGGGTGTGATACACAACTCACTGAGGCTAGGTAGCAGGTGCTGGAGCACAAGCAAATGAGCTAAAGCCCTTAATGATCTCCCTTCATATACTAAGCACTCTACGAACGGTAGGTGATGTCTAGTATTAAATGTTTGGTGAAGAAATGACCTTGAAAATGTAATGCTATGTTTAACACAGGCTCAGAAAACGTGAATGTATTCAATAGGGTCTCAAACATAAAATAAAACAGAACTCTTTCCCTTTACTCATCTGAAGGAGAATTCTGGCCTCCTGTAACTGAATGTGGCTTTGTCCTACTGACTCCATGGGACTCTGGTGGATAATTGTCTTCGCCTGGCCATCTATGCCATGCTGGCTTCTTTGCAAGCATTAGATATACGATGTGGTGCCAATAGAGATTATTAGCAATTTATAAATTAATCAGATCTAAGGAGTATGATGTAGAGATTTTTAGTGTGAATGTTATACTATTTGAGGGATCTAGCAACATGAGTGATTAAAGTTAACTGGCTCCCCATTGCCAAAACTCTCCTGGAACATGAGAGGTAGGGTTAGATGTAAAGTCAAGTAAATGCTAACAACAACTCAGACTTTACTCTGTCCTCCTGCTCATTTAGAATAATTTGATTATTATGTTCGCTGTGAAAGTCAAATTAATAAGCTTGTTCTGCATGGTTACCTGCATGAGTCCAAAGGCGGTGAGGCATAACTTACAGATTTGTAGAGGTTCCTGGAGGGAGGGAAGCTGAGGAAGTTAGGACTTGAAAGTGGAGGCTGATAGAGATGCAGGTTGCCTTTTAGTTTATCAGAGGTGAGAATTGGTCATTTCTGAGAACGGATTTAGAATTTGCCCTTCAATGGAGGTAATTGGAACAGCAAATCTGCCTATTAATAAAAGTGGAAGAAGAAAGCCAGGATTTCATATACTAATGTTTCATGTGAGATAAGCTTGGAAAGTAATTTCATATTAAAACATAAAGCAGTCCACAAGTAAAGTGAGTAAGAGTGGAGTATGCTTACGCAACATTGTATTTTACTTTTTGCTGAAGGACATTATGCTCCTGAGGTTTCTTAAATATTAAAATATTCTTACTAATTAAAAAATTATAATATATGCTTGTCATTGGAAAGTTAATAATACAGAAATATGTAAAATAAATGTAAAAATCCTCCTTTGAACTGTACTTCTCCACTCCTTTGCTTGCCATTCCCCCCTTGGTAGGTAGTCACAATTGGCAGTTTGGTGTGTGTATTTCCTAACTTTGCCCCATGCACAAGCAAACCTAGTTTATCTTAGTAATAATAATGTGTTTTATTCTACACTAGGGGCCCAATGCACGAATTTGTGCACCTTGAAAGGAACTGTGGGCTGTAAGGCTGCGGTGGGCACAGGGGCAGGTCTCGGCCCATCCTCCGCACCCCCGCCTGGCCCCTCCTGCTGTGACCCCTGGTCCCCTGTCTGCTGGCAGCCCTGCTCCCACTGCTGCCGCTGCTCCCATATGCTGATGGCGTGGAGTGATTGGGGCTGGTGCCAGCAGCGGGTGGGAGTGGCGTCTGCTCCCCCCGATCGCCCCTCAGGGGCAGGGGGAGGTGGAAAAGCCCTCAGGGGCGATTGGGGCCAGCAGCCACTGCTCACACCTGCTGATGGCGCCGAGCAGTCGGGGCTGGCACCGGGCGTCAGCAGCAGGTGAGAGCGCTGGGAGGGACCGTGGCGCACAGGAGCAAAGAATTTTCAGTAACCACCAGAGGCTCGCCCTGATGACAGCAACCAGCACCCCGCCTGGGTCTGGCATCCCCGCTCACCTGCTCCACCATCCCATCGTGGCCGACTCCCACCATGTTCCACGTGCACCCCCTAGTGGTCAGCACATGTCATAGTGACCGGTTGTTCTGTAGTTTGGTCTATTTGGATATTAGGGTTTTATATATATATATATATAGATTCTGTTTGATTAATTGGTTTTGATTTTCTCTCTCTTTCCTACTCTCTGTACAAAGACACATTCAGATTTTTTACATATACTACTATATATCTGTCTCATTCTTTTTAACAACAGTATTATTTGTTGAAAAGTCTCATGGACTTAACATATTTTAAGAAACTAGTTCTCTGTGGGTGGGTGTTTAAGTGTTTTAGCTCTTACCAATAATGCTGTAACAGACATTCATTTATATATGCCTTGTGTCCTTGTGCAGCCTGTAAGCTCCAAGAATTGAAGTTGTAGGCTTGAAGAATAGGAACATTTTGATAGGTGTTGCTAAATTGCCCCAGTCTGTGAGAATGCATGTTTACTCCCTACAATTCTCCCAATTCTGATATGTGGGCCCCTCCTTACCCCCCCAATGCCAAGCAGTTCTCTGATACCAACTGGATGTCCTATAATGCAACTCAATTCAGACACTAGCTATCTGGAGATAACATCAGATTCCACAGGTTAAGGTCTCAGTCCCCCAAGAATGCTCCCAGGTTAAGATGCCAATTGCAAATCCCAATCGACTTTAAGTCAGAGGTTTCCATGATGCCTTCGTTGGGTTTGATTAATTTGCTAGAGTGGCTCCCAGAACTCAGGAAAACATTTACTTACTAGATTACCTGTTTATTAGAAAAGATTTTAGCTCAGGAATAGCCAGATGGAAGAGATGCATAGGGCATGATATGGGGGGAAGAGTGAGGAGCTTCTATGTTCTTTGAGTGCACCAGTCTCCCCAAATCTCCCAGTGTTCACCAACCCAGAAGCTCTCTGAGCCCTGACCTTTGGGTTTTTATGGAAGTTTCATTACTTAGGCGTGGTTGATTAAATCACAGCCATTGGCGATTCAGCTCAATTTCCAGCCCCTCTCCCTCTATGGAGGTCAAGGGAGCGCCACTGGCAACCAGCCCCCACACTTATTTTACCCAGGGGCTCTCAAGAAGTCACCTTATTAATATTACAAAAGACACCTTGATCATACTCAACACTTAGGAAATTCCAAGGATTTTAGGAGCTATGTGACAGGGAGGAAGACCAAATACATATTTCTTCTTATAAATCCCAGTATCAGACTCTACTGTAGCCAGCAATGGGTTATTATTGGTTTAATCTGCATTTCTTGAATTGTTAGCATTGTTGAGCATCTTTTCATGTACACTGATAATGTCCTCTTCTATAACCATTTTTCTTTTTTAGATATATTTTTATTTTGATAGTATTACAGATATCTCCCATTTCCTCCCCCCTTTATCCCCCTCCTGCCAGCCCCTTCCCCCATATAACCATTTTTTCTTGTTGACTTGTAATAGCACATTGAATATGCGGCATATACAATATTTGTCACATATATTGCAAATATCTTCACCCATTTTCTTTTAATTTCTGACTTTGTTCATAGTGTGCTTTGCCTTTCCTTCTTTAGTTTAAGAGACATGTTCCAGTTTGGTGACTTCAGCTCATTCCAGGCTCCCAAATGACATGTGGCTTGTGTGGTTATCTCCTCTGGCAGGCTCTCCAGGATGATGGGAGCCACTGAGTGCTTGTTTGTGGCACTATCAGATTATTCTGTCACTTAGGGCAATGTGTTTTATAGCAAGAGCATGGGTTTGCATTCAGAGTTCTTGATTTGGGTTTTGTTTTCCTGCCGTACACTAATTATGTGATCTTCGGTGACTTCCACTTTTGAAACAAGAGTTATATCTGTCATGTCTCATGGAAGTGTTATGATAGTCACATAATGTAATGAAAGTGAAATGGTACAAGCTATAAAGGGCTCTGTATGTATTTTTATTATTTATATGACAGGGTGTGTTTTTGTTGTTGTTGTTATTTGTTTTTTTCTGACTAGTTTGAGGAAGACCACAGGAAATTGCGAAAGTATCACATTTTCCTCTCCCATGCCTCCATATGTCTTTTGTCACACACTACCTGAGTCTGATTAGTTTTACTTAATTCACTTTGGAATTGTTCTCTTTCCTGCTATTCCCACTGCAATCATCCTACTCTAAATCAGAGCTGGAAATATGAAATGGAGAAAACAGGTTGGGTAGAGAAGTGAGACCTCTGTTTTCCCATCTTCCATAACAGGGATTCTCTGTACTGTACTATATAGGGTGTGCTGGGCTGCACAACCAGCACACCATATGTGGGGCTCTGCCTGAGGGGTATGTGCTTGTCAGATGATCTCTGGGCCTCCTTGTAGGGAGGACAAGGTCTACTGAGTGGCCTGGTTTTTCTGTTGATCAGGATATTTGGGGACCCAAACAGAATTACCTAGAGCAATGGAGGAGAGGCTCTTTTGCCCCGCATTCGTCAAACATTTTCAGACATGTCTCTAAGTCAGTGTTGAACAAATATGTGAAGACTTCTAGTTGAAGAGGACCCCAAGTTATTAGCCCACATACGTCAGTTCTGCTCTTGTCTAAGTCACTTAGTGTACGTGGTAGACAGCCCCAGTCTTGTCCTCCTGAAGTATCATTGGAACCACAGCCAGACTGATCTTTACAAAAGGCCAAGTTCATCACTTCACCTCCCTGGTTAGTAAAAGCCTATGGCAGATTTCTATTGCTCTTAGGATGAAAACCAAGATCTTTGGCCTGGCCCGAGAGATCCTGTGAGGTGGGCCCTACGTCCTCTCCCACCACACTGCCCCAGTGCTCCTGCACGTGTCCTTGCAATGGACTGCTCCCCTTGCCTTCTCTCTGGTTGACTGCTGATTTCATCTCAGCCTGAGCTCAGATGAAAAGCCACCTCCTCAGAGAGGCCTTCCCTGATAGCTCAAGCTTTGGCAGGTCCTATGTCATTTGTTTTCTCTCTCTATACTTCTCTTTCTGTGGCACTTATGACAAATATTATGAAATACTTTGTGTAATTTATTGTTAATTGTGGATCACTCCTGCTTACTGAGCACAGGCATTCTGTCTGTCATTCTCATTACTGTGTCCTTGGCCCCTAGAAATACACTTTGTTATACTGCAGGCACTCGCTGTTTAAATAACTGCAGCACTTTGGGTAATTTAAATGTGACCAGGCCTTTCTCCTTGCTGGAAGCTGGCCATTAGCCAGGATAACGGGGACTTTGTCCAGGAGGAGCCTCCTTTGCAGGGAGGACAGGTAGACCAGAGGCCTATGCAAACGTACCTGGGCTATAAGTGGTCCCACTCCCCCTAAAGTTGCCTTGTTATGACTTCTTTTTCCTCTGCAGACCACCAGCATCTTATGGTTCTTCTGCCTGTTCTTGTTTGTTTGTTTGATTTTAATCTGATTTGATGAATGTAAGACTGTTGAACCTGAGCATTAGGAAATCTCTGGTACCACCACCTCTGTCCCTTGGGGTTGGGAAGAATTTAAATTCCCGAGCTATCTTGCTACTTACTCCCAGGACCGGAGTATTTTAAGATGAAAACATTGTTGATTAAATTATGCTTTTTATCTCATTTGACCCAAGAGTCAAATTTTTAACTCTTTGGAGCTTTCCATTCTTCTTTAACTGACTTCTGGTAAACACAGCAGGATGAAGGCACACATTGCTCCTTCCCAGAACCCTGCCAAAACCCCTATGCTACATATGATGGGGACAGCAATACCAAGTTAAGAACCGAGAACCGGTCAAGTACTCAGAATTTAAAAATCTAGCTTTGCCGTAGGCTCAGAAATTCTTAGTACCAGATTAGATATTCCATTGATGCTTGACACTTGTTCAGTACAAAAAGAATTAATGCTTATTCTGTTTT
Organism: Myotis brandtii; assembly: GCF_000412655.1. NCBI lineage: Eukaryota > Metazoa > Chordata > Mammalia > Chiroptera > Vespertilionidae > Myotis > Myotis brandtii. The sequence continues at coordinate 2,753,668 of NW_005366679.1, read as the reverse complement.
AGGATGGATGATTCTCCTTTTTCTCTTACCTCTGTGTTTTAATATTTTAAAATTTATTTCTTTTTTAGAAAGACTTTGGAAGTTCTCATTAAGTTTAGAGTGAGGAGATGAGATAGATTTAAGTATTTGCTAATTATCACTTAAACCCTTTTCCATATCAAAGACCATCTGGATATTTGGACTCCGCATTTTTTCCTAGAGTTCTATGTACATCTTTTCCCACCCCTCTCTGATCTTCTAAATTGTTTGCTTTGTTAATCTACAAAGAAAACACAGATTGTTAATTGTGTCTTTTGATTTAGCTCAAAGATTCGGCAAGTTTGGGAGAAAGGTTTAGGTTATGTGCCTTGGCTTGCTGGTACCGTCCCCAGGAACATTCTTATGAAAGTACTTTTGAATGAAGCAGTCAAACATCTTTCATCCTGGAACTGTGAAAGTGTATGTAGGGATTTATTTGAATTGTTAGGAACACAAATGCTTGTTGTTATGCTGGGTGGGAGAGCACATTCATTTTCCTTATTGACTCTGAGGTGAAGAATACATGCATTTTTTATTAGCTAAGCTTTTACATTCTCAGCCTGCTGACTAGGAAGAGCAAATGGAGCTAGCCCTGCATGATACTGCATTTGTATAAAATTGTTTTACTCCCTGGGAGGGGAGTTGGAAATCAAGAATGAAGGTGATGGTGAATTTTGTGCAGCTGCAAACAGGTTGACTCTATACTGTCAGATTTTGTTCCGGGGATGAATTCTACTTATTAAATATGAGTCACTGAGGCCAGCCTACATCCAAGTGGTGGGAGAACTGGACTTGATCTTTCAATGACAGGAGTGTCCAAGAATTTGTGGATATACTAGTATTTTAAGCCCCAACAGGTACATATTGTAATGTCTCCTGTACTCCATTGCTTCACTGAGCTGTTTCATGAAAAGGCAGCCCAGCAAAATCATGTCAAAGACATTATCAGAAGCACAATGTGTTCCTGGGTTTACGGTTTCAGAATTAGTGGATTGTCAAGGGCGTGAGCTTGGGGTAGGAGGCTGGTTAGGAGCGCTGCTCCAGGAGGGGCTTGGTTTAGGCTCCCTACTTAGACCCGTGTTTTCCAAATTGTGGTGATTTTACCCTCTTAGGTCACTTGAAGGAGTGTCAGGATAAAATGGGCACTATTCTTAGAAGGCCAGTTTTACTAAAGAGTTTAGGGGACTCTTATTATGAAGTTGAGACACCATTTCACTTTTAAAGATAAAGGTCTTCAAAGGATTTAAGCATGGGAGTTAAGAGGTTAGAGTTGCACATTAAGAAGGTTACCATTGTTGTCAGTGCTGAAAAGAGGAGAGGGTGAGGTAGGATCGTGACACTAGTTAGCCTCCAAAATGTCATATAAAAGGTTATGGTATGACAGCCAAGTTTAGAGATGAAGGATTGAGCAGTAAGGGGATAGAGGAGATACCCAAGAGGGAGAAGCTAGGATGTGATGTAGGAGAATGGAGAAGTCAGAGCAGTGACAAGGTGTCTGGCTTGGGCCAGTGGGTGCTTGGTGATGCCACCCATTCCTGAGACTAAACTAGGAGGGGGGGAAGGGACAATGTGTAGGCAGCTATATTAACCATTTCTTTTTATTTTCTGTATTCTGTTGCTTTCATATCTAGGGCCTTACCCTGGGGGACTACCCCTCCCAGGGGAGCTGATTCCTAGAGATGATAAACAACTCACCCGTGAGCACACCTTTCATATAAAAAACTAACCAATCCACCCAACCAGCGTGGCTCAGTGATTGAGCATTGACCCGGAACCAAGAGGTCACCGGTTGGATTCCTGGTCAGGGCATATGCCCAAGTTGTGAGCTTGATCCCCAGTATGGGGTGTGCAGGAGGTAGCTGATCGATGATTCTCTGTCATCACTGGAGTTTCTATCTCCCTTTCCCTCTCCCTTCCTCTCTGAAATCAATAAAAAAATAAAAAACTAACCAATCCAGTTTCCTCATGCTCAGCTGCCTCCTTTATCAGTCTCTCATATGCAGGTCACTATTCACCTTCCCTAATCACCCAGTGCCCAGATACCAAGCAACTAGGGACAGCCCCTAAGCCCCGGAGCCGCTAACATTATTTAAACTAGTCAGTCCTAAGCATGCTTTCCCTGCCTGACCTGATCCTTCTTGCCAAAACCACAATAAAGGCTCTTGCCCACCTCCTACTCCCACCCCTACTGGATCCCTCTGCTTCCTGACCCACCCTGGTGCTTCCCTGTGTGGCCTTCCCCATGTCTCAGGGCTTCCTGTTTCTAGGGACTGAGGGTATACCAAACCTCTCCTTCCTGTTAGCTATATCCACGTCTGTGTCACTTACTATACATACTGAGATTTTAAAACAAATCCCGGGTACCTTTAAAACCATGGGGCCAATGGAGGGTGTGGTTTTACATTTGCTGAATTTGAAGTGTCTGCTGTACACCTGGATGGAGATGTCTAGGAGCAATCAGACATGAGGACTTGGAGTTTTAGGAACGAGGTCTCAGTATTTCCTCCCCATTTTGTCCCAAGGGTTTCTGTGGGAAATAGGTGAGATCATGTAGGAGAAGGGGCTTGAAAATTATGAAATGCTGTGTCAATAAACAGCATTCTCATTTTATCACTTTCCTTTAGAATCTAGGGCTAATACTGTCAAAATAGCTGTACTTTGCTGAAAATAAGTGAAAAAGGAATTTTGCCTAAAAATTCCAAGGAAGCTTGCCAATCTTTATTCAGACAGGAACGTGTACAGGAGTTCACCTGGCTTAGTGTTACTGCCAGCACACTGGCTTGGGTTTGACTTTAAAAAGAGCAGCTATCCTAGTGACGGAAAAGGGGGAATATTAGGAAGTGAATATTTTTCTCTGTTTTGATCTAGCAATTGGAGATGTAAAATAAGAATAAACATTCAGCAAAAAAATCAAGATTTGAATCTGATTTCTTAGAAATTCCTTTCCTTCGCTCCATCCACTGAGCCAAACCGGCTTCGGCTGAATCTGATTTCTTAGAAATTCCTTTCCTCCTTCAAAAATTGTATCCTTTATTGTATACTTTTTTGAAATTAGTAGTGTTTACACCTGTTAAATGCACATCAAGTGTGTTTCAAATTGGGGATTAAAGAGCTCTCGGCTCCAGAGATCACAGAGATGGATTAGGGCTGTGACTCTGGGGAGTAGGGCTGTGTAACCCCACCTGTCATGCCCCTTATCTTTCTGTAGCTTTGTCTTTGTCCCCTTCTGGGTTCCAAGGTGCTGCCTCTGTGATTATGCCGTTCTACTAACATCATTGATTCTTCATTCCAGTGACTCTGGTTTTTCTTTGGAATTTAAAACAAGAAGCTTATATTCCAGCAATGGAAACCAATTCAGGATGTCACCTCAGGTCAATTTTCTTTTCTGGGCCCAATAACAATCAGGGACTAGGCAGGCTCTTGGATGTACAGCATGCCAGTGGTCCTGTGGGACTCACCAGCAAAGAGAGAAGAAAAGAAAAATCACTCACCTAAATACACCTTAGTCCCTGACTGCCACTTATTCCTTTATTCTTCAGTCATATATTTATTGACTCACTTATTCAACAAATACGTACTGAGCATGTCCTCCATGCCTAGTTTTGTTGTATATATTGGGAAATGCAACGATGAGCAAAACCAGACATGGTCTTCTTTTGTGGTGCTTACATGCTATCAGCAGCATGTTGGCAGGTTAGATCAAATGGTAATGCAGAATATAACTAATGGAATAATTTTGAGCAGTTCAATATTAATTTAACTAGAGGCTCAGTGCACGAATTTGTGCACGGGTGGGGTCTGGCCGGCCTGGCCCCAATTGGGGAAGATTGGGGCTGGGCCTGTCGGGAGGAGGAGGTGGCAGGAGGTTGGCTGG
>NW_005366679.1:2741656-2749081 GCF_000412655.1 Myotis brandtii | reverse complement strand
GGGGATGTCTGACTAAAGGCTTAGGCCCCCAAGGGAGCTGTGATGAGGAAGCTGGGGTGACAGAGGAGCCACGCTGTCCCGCCCCGCCGCCCTGTGTCGGGTCGTACACGGGACGCCCACTGCCCCGGGTCGCAGATAGCAGGCCCGGATGGCGGTAGGGCAGGTGGGATGGCGCTGTCCCGCCCCACCACTCCGGGTGGTAAATAGCAGGCCCTGATGGCGGCGGGGCAGCTGGGATGGCGCTGTCCCGCCCTGCTCGCAGTATGCAAATTAGCCACCATCTTTGTTGGCAGTTAATTTGCATATAGCGTGATTAGCCAATGGGAGGCGTAGTGAAGGTACAGTCAATTACCATGTTTGTCTATTATTAGATAGGATTGCTGATAACATATTATCTGTAAATGAACAACCATTTACTACCTTTCATAGTTTCTCTGAGTCAGGAATTCAGAAATGTCTTGGCTGGGTGGTTCTGGCTTAGCGTGTCTCATGGGAATGCAGTCAGATATTAGCTGAGATTGTAGTCACCTGAAGGTTTAACAGGTTGGAGGATCCACTTTCAAGGTGGCTCACTCATGTGGTTCTGAAGTTGTTGCTGGCGGGAGACGTCAGTTCCTCTTCATGGTTTCTCCATGGGGCTGGTTGAGTCTCCTTATGATGCTGTGACTGGCTAACCCCAGAGTGGAATAATTCGAAATGACATGGTCACTTATGCCATTCTCCAGATGGCCTGCTTCAATGTGGGACAAGACTAAACAAAGGCATGACTATCCAGAGTCAAGGCTGTCTGACTGCTTGGCAGGGTGGGCTCTCCTGGAGGTTGGCTCCCACTAGTATGGTGTAAGTTCAGGTAAATATAACATGAAATCTAAAAATCAGTGTCTTAAACAAGATAAGACTTTATTTTTCTACATATAAAAATCCTAAGGGTAGGTGTGGCAACTCTGTGCCCTTCTAGGTTTCAGGTTTCTTTTGTCTTTCTTCTCTACCATTGTTCATTAGGACTTTTGTAATTATTAAGCTGTTTGATGTGAGGGAGAAGTTTGGGGGCTAAGGGAAAGAGCTAGGTTTCTTATTCAAGGAAGCCTTATGATTATAAGATGGCTGCTGTGGTTTCAGCCATCAAATCTACATTCAAATAGCAGGAAGGATCAAGAATAAAAGGCAACTGCTAACTGAATCAGCCTCCTTTAAAAAATACCTTTCATACAAATGCACTCATGAAGTTGCACTCATGAAGTTGCACTTGGGTCACATTGGCCAGAGTGTAGTCACATGACCACCTATATGTGCAAAGGAGGCTGGGAAATATTTTTAGCTAGGCACATGGCCACAGTGCTTGTATAAGCAATGAACAGTGCCTGCCAGAGGTTTTTTTTTAAAAAAATCATGCTGTTTTGCTTCTCGTGTAGACTGTTGTGGACTCCTAAACCTACCTTGCTTCCAATAACAAACAGAACATGCAACTGTGTGTATCCAATCACATGGGCCATTATTTTTAGGAAAACAAATAACAAAATTAAGCCAAATCTATGTTTCCCTGGATAACATTTGAAAATATTATCCAGGGAAATATAGCCTCCAATGTTTGAAAATTTGTTTTCCATATATGCCCATGGAAATTTAAATACTTTAGGTAAAGTTCCTATACGAGCAGCTATCCATGTGAATTTTCTGCCATTTGTCCAATCCAGTGCCTGACATCATTCAAAATGGACAAAGAATAGGTGTGCTTTCTGTTCTGTATTTTGTAATTGGATTAGCTAATCATCATAGCTTTTTTTTGCTTGTTTGCCTAAAGCCTTATCTATCAGAACCAGAAAATATGGATGTTTCGTCTTAGTTCTACATTGAGTTCTAATTGCTGCTTATTTAAACATCCCAAACATAAGCTTAATGTCTTGGAGAGATGAGGGAAAAGGCAAAATTCTCTACTAGTTAGCGTGGAAGACAAGCAGTTATTTAGAATAAAGTGTTAGATTAATCACAAGGGCTTTTATTTTAGATCGGTGATTCTTAACCTGTATTTCCATAAAACAACTAAGGTCAGTTAAAATTTGGTTAACGACGGCTAAGGAAGGACATCCCATAGGGAAAAAATTATAACAGTTTCCACTTGAATGGAGACCCTTGGCAACAGAGCACTTGTTCTAAAAGGAGCAACAATATTAATGGGCAAAATCCAAATTGCTGAATATACTTGGATGATTTCTTTGTTGACATTCTAGCCAGTTGTCTGCTGTGTCATTGTCCCTGGTGTGTGTGACGGAGCTAAGTGTGTGAGTCCTTCCTTAAGAGCCTGGGCTGTGTTCCACAGAGAACTCTGTGACCTGCGGGTGCTCTGTGCCCTAATGCACTGATAGTCCCCACCACCCCCTGCCTGTAAGGGGGTTCCTGTGATCCTTAACTCGGAAATGCATTTCACCTCTGGGTCCCACAGGACTGTTCCACTGAATGTCATTTTAATACGAAGTCTTGAGGATGCCATTTATTTATACATCTGTCTTTTTAAAATGAGAAACGACTGCAAAATGGAGTCCCTTAGATTTCTTTTGATGAAAGTGATGGTGGAGGCAGCGTGGAAGAGCCTACAATGTACCCTGAGTAAATTTTTTTTCTTTCTGCTTTCATTGTGCCAAGGAATGTAGTGATTTCTAGAAAATCCGAAGTCACATCTGGGCCTTGGCAAGTAGTTCATTGTGGATGCTGGAATCGTATTCCACCGCTTCTTGGTTCGGTGACCTTGGCGAAGCTACTTAGCTTATTTATGCCTCTGCTGTAATATAGGAATGATAATAGTACTGCTCGCAGGGTTATTAAATGACTCCAAGCATGCCAAGCACCGTGAATACTAGTGTGAGGACATATTATGTGCTTGATAAATTTTAGCGGTTCTTTTTATTATTGTATTAATGATTTTGCTCTTCTTGTAGCTGGGCAAGTTGCCCTTGACCTATTTTTTACTATGCCACCCTTCAGCAGCTGGTGAGTCTTTGAATTAGCGGTTTTATTAAGATTTTTGGCTGATCTAAACAGAATTAATTCTGGCCTAGTGTTTCATAACTTTCTTGCCAAAAAATGTTTTTGTGTGTGTGTGTTTTTTTTTGAGGCGGGCAGGGGTGGGGGGCGGGTTAGTATGAATTTTCAATTGCAGGATTCAGGTGCTCTAAACCTGCTTTGATGAAAAGCCCCTCCCACAATTTTGACCAGAAAATGGATCAAACATAGGGGATTTGGGGGCTTATTATATAGGTAGACATATAAGGCAGTATAATGTTTATGACCATTTAAGTCCAGGAAAAGATATATAAAGTCAGGTTATAGGAAACACTGAGTTGAATTCTCAAGATTAAAAAAAATTAATTTAAAAATTTAATTACATTTTAGATTCAATATTATTTATATTAGTTGTACAGCATAGTGGTTACACAATCATATACTTTAAAAATTGTCCCCTTGATATCTCCAGTACCCACCTGGCACTATACATAGTTATTACAACATTATTGACTATCCTATGCTGTACTTTACATCCTCATGACTATTTTGTACTCACCAATTTGTACTTGTCAATCCCTTCACCTATTTCACTCAGTCTCCCAACCTCCCTTCCCTCTGGCAACTGTCACTCTGTTCTTTAAATCTATGAGTCTGTTTCTGTTTTGTTTGTTTGTTTGTATTGTACTTTAGATTCCACTTATCAGTGAAATCATATGGTAGTTGTCTTTCTCTGACTTATTTCACTTAGCATAATACCCTCTAGGTCTATATTCTCAAGATTTTTAAGTTAAGGAAATAATAAATGTCAGGGTCAGTGAAATAATCTAAAAGACATTTGTTTTTGTGGTTTATTTTTAGATTGAAAATCAGTTTGAAAAACATATTTCAGTAGCTGCACCTGTTGTAGAGACAGAATAGTTATACAAAGCTAAGTTCATTCTAAATGCACAGCCACTATGGTCTACATTTCAAAGTCTAACTTGCATTCTACCTCTCTCCTGAGTCAGTTTAATATTCAGTTATATTTAGAAGAAGCACAGAGAGCCGCAAATCTTGAGGGATTTAGAAAGATTTTGTAAAATTAGCAAAAGTATCTGCTACCAAGAGTTACCTTACAAATTCATTTGTTGACATTTCTTTGAGAGGGTAAGGAAAGATCTACCACACTCAGGAAGGAATATTGAAGACCGTGCTAGAAGAGCAGTGGAGTGATATTTTCCCTAGGCGATCCTGAAATACCGCTCAGTTAAATAATGGGAGCTCCCTGGTGACTTAATCTCCAGTCCTAATGATTTAATTACATAATCATGGAGACTTTAGACCAACAGTCTAATCATTTATTGTGCTGGGGTGCCACAGAATGAGTTTCCATGTACTGTTTAGACATCTTACATAAAACATGCCCTTTTGAAGACAAAGAGCCCATCAGTTTAAATTATGCCAGCAGGCAGCAGCGCACATAAGCAACAGATACTTCCCTGGGACATGGGCTGTTGAATTACCACAAAAGCCTCCTCATTGTGCTCTTGCTCTATTCCAACTCATTCTCTACTCTGAGCCAGGGTGGTGTTTGTAAAGATGATTTCTGATCATGGTCACTTTCTGCTTAAAACCCTTCAGTGGCTCTTAGAGCCCTCAAAGGAAGTCCAAACTGTATTGCATCCTTTCTTCTCAGTCCTTGTTTTTATCCCACTCCACCATTTTATCCCCCAGATAACTTGGATATTGTCATGTCAAGAAACCAAGGATGGCCAGGCTTCACAAGAGACTGGAGCTGGGAGCATAGGCTCTTCGGTGCCTATCCGTGATCTCCATGGCTCTCCCTGCCATCTGCCCTCTCTTTGCGCACTGCCTTTCTCTGCCTTGGTGTGCTCAGAAAGGACCACTTCACAGCTTCCTGGTTTAGCTCACTTGCTTGCAAGTGATCATCAGAGATGGAGGCTAGTTCCTCAGGCTCCGTTACAAGTTCCTGGGAGTGTGAATCTGATGGATGCCCCAGCACTCCCTCCCTTGAGCCTGGGGATGATCACATGGGTACTGGCTATGAACGCAGGCTGCCATTTTTAAGAGTGGGAGTGTTTAAAATGCTCCCAGGTAAAAACCCAGGGAGTGCTTTTAGATTTTCAACCTGTGATCTGTGCGTATCCCTCCTCTCATTACTCTCAAATGTCTTCAAATGGACTTCTGTTTTTGTCTTTGGTACTAAGGACTGATTGCCATCTACATGGTTTATTTGTGAGAAGCTTAATGCAATGAAGAATTTACCTTTCCAACCAGGTGATGTGTTGTTGTTGTTGTTGTTTAATTTTATTCATTCATTTGTTTAACAAATATTTATTAATTATCTAGATTGTTTAAGGTGCTGCAATATAATTTATGGAATGTAATCATATGAAGTTTAAACTCTATTTTTTGAGGAAAATAATGTTATATATTTAGGCTGCATTTAATTGCTTGTCCAGGGTTATAACCCTTTATTCATTAGTATTCGACCCCAGATCTTGTTCCAATATTATGGCAGGCAGTCAAACCCTTTAATCATTTGCCTGTATATGTGCCTATGATTTAGTCAGAAGTTTTACTCATTCTAGTTATTGTAGGAGAATAGCCATGTTGGAAAAATAGAAGTTTTCCAACAGCAACGTTGCACCACATTATGCTTTTGACATTAATTAAATAGCAAGAGATAGATTTGGCGTAATCTGGGAAGCTGAAGCTTTAAGATGATAGAACTTGCCCACGTTATTTTTAGAATTGGAGATAGCTCGAAGTCAAGACTTCACAAATAAACATTCATGTGCATAGAAAAAAAATCATAGCCTAAGTCCGAAATGAAGTTACAGCTGGCTGCTTCGGGAAGAGGAGGATGAGCTTTGATGGCCCAGTCAGCTGTTCTGCGTGTCCATAGTCAAGAGAGAGAGAGAGCCTAGCAGAAATGCAGCGTTGTCACTCTCTTCTGTTGGGCTTCAGTTTAGCTCTTTGTGGGACCTGGTAGTGGTGAGGGACTTGCGCTGGTGGGAAGTACAGCACTGTATTTTTTTAAAATATATTTTTATTGATTTCAGAGAGGAAGGGAGAGGGGGAGAGAGAAAGAATCATCAATGATGAGAATCATGATTGGCTGCCTCCTGCCTGGGCATGTGCCCTGACCGGGCATCGAACTGTGACCTCCTGGTTCATAGGTCAACACTCAACCACAGTGCCACAGCAGCCGGGCTGCATTATATTTTTTAAGTTCAATAAAGGGAACTGTTGAAGTTCTATCTCTTGAGTGTTTCTTAGGGTGACAGTGAACGAACAGTAGGAGACTCCCACAAAGCGACCTGTAGGTGAGCCTGTTTTTTAAATATATGAAACCAAATTATCCTGTAGTGATGGAGGGAGCTTAATTGAACTTTTGTTCTTAAAATTGAATACTTAAAATAAAGAGAGCCATGTCACAATAACCAATGGGAAATAATCAAGGAGAAGAAAGCGTAACACTAACAAATGCCAGCAGAGATGTGCTAACGCTCAGAATGAGCTTTACTGTGAAGCTGCCATTCAAGAATCAATTTAAAATTCTTAACTGCTGAGCCTCTTGGCTCCTTTGTGAGTGCCTTGGCTGGTGCTCTCAGGGATGCAGGGGAGCTTTTCATGAGAAGATGGTATGTTAATAATTTCATAAAGGCCCTGTAATTTGAATACATTTTGAGATGAATGTTATCTCTGCAATTGGTGATTTGAAAGGTTACTTTAAATCTACTGAAAAAACCCCAAAACAAAACCAACATACCCAGGTAGGTAAGAGGTTCTTTGTTTGGGTATGAATATGTGTTACTGATGTATGCTAATTATGAGACATTATAATTAGCAAAGATAACCTCCTAATGTTCAATATTAACTACAGGTCTGTCCTGTCCTTTATGGAGAGGTTCAAGAATTAATTAATATGATTTCTGTCTGAGAAACTACATATGATAAGATGTGAGACTATTTGCAAAACACATTTTCTATAGCAGAAGACCTAAAGTGCTAATTGAATGTAGGTGCTATTCTCAGTTGAAGGAAAAAGTGATGTTAACTTTAAATCCAGTTCTTAATGACAGTAACATTTTGTTCATCCTAAGGACTTTTCTCAATTTGTGTTATAACAGGACCTAACAAGTTTTTTCAAATAATGTTGGCCTGGTCAAATTCATGCACAACTTTCTCTTGCCTGCTATTTTTTGCAGTATTTTTTTATTTTCTTTATTGATTAAGGTATTACATATGTGTCCTTATCCCTCCATTGTCCCCCCACCCCCCTGCTCATGCCCTCATCCCCCTGGTGTCTGTGTCCATTGGTTATGCTTATATATATACATACAAGTCCTTTGGTTGATCTCTCCCCCTTACCCCCCCCCTCCCCTGCCTTCCCTCTGAGGTTTGATGGTCTGATCGATG
>NW_005366679.1:2730170-2739269 GCF_000412655.1 Myotis brandtii | reverse complement strand
ATGCAGGAGGCGGCTGATCGATGTTTCTCTCTCATCGATGTTTCTAACTCTCTATCCCTCTCCCTTCCTCTCTGTAAAAAAATCAATAAAATATATATTTTTTTAAAAAAGGGCAATGGACCTAAATAGATACTTTTTGAAAGAGGACATAAGGAAGGACAAGAGACATATGAAAACATGCTCAAAGTCACTAATCCTTGGAGTGATGTAAATCTTACCCGCTTTTTACATGATGTTGTGTCCAGGGGCTGTCCGAAGTTAAAGGTTGAGTCTCTTTTGGAATGGACTAGTTGGACCTCGGGCCTAAGGCTCATTAGTCCTAGATAGTTTTACTTAGTAATGTAATTTTTATATTTAAGTATATTTTACAATGCTCATACCACACATTTAGCTCTAAAAGTCCTAGACCTTAGTCAGGTTGGGAGAAAAAAGCTGCTTTGGATGTGTTATGACAGTTAAAGGTAGAATTTAACTTGCTTTGTGTATAACATATAAATTAAAGTTAGACAAATTGCATAGGGCAATCTCTCCCTGGTGAATGACTGGGGCCCCCACCCCAATTTTGAGGCCACCATGGACTGATCATTTTTGTAGAATACAATAAAAATCAATTACTGATAATAAAAACCAAGATAAAAAAAGATAAGCTCCAAATTTTTTTATTAGATTTAACTATAAAATTATCTGTCCATTGTGATAAAAATCTCTAAGTTTTTTCAGTTTCTACACTTACGGTGAATGACTGGGGCCCCCACCCCAATTTTGAGGCCATCATGGACTGATCATTTTTGTAGAATACAATAAAAATAAATTACTGGTAATAAAAACCAAGATAAAAAAAAGACAAGCTCCAAATTTTTTTATTAGATTTGACTATAAAATTATCTGTCCATTGTGATAAAAGTCTCTAAGTTTTTTCAGTTTCTACACTTATCTCGTTTTGCACATACCACAACCAGTTTGCAGACTGGCATGGGATTACACTTTGAGACACCAAATCTAATTATTTAGTTGAAGTTGAAAGAGTTAAATCATACCTAGCTCTAAGTTTTTTCAGTTTCTACACTTATCTCGTTTTGCACATACCACAACCAGTTTGCAGACTGGCATGGGCCTTGAGATTACACTCTGAGACACCAAATCTAATTATTTAGTTGAAGTTGAAAAAGTTAAATCATACCTAGAAGCTTCCATTTAAAAACTTTCCCAGAAAGTTATCTTGATTTAAACTTGTTATAAGAACAACAGCAGCTTCCTTTTTTTTCTAACAGAGCCTCAATCAGGTTAATCCTATTCAAGGGAGGTCTGAGCATCTGCTGTCTGGGGGAGTCTTGATCAGATTGGTTATTTTAGTTTCCTCTGATGCTTTGTGTAGGCAGGGACACATGACCAATTCTGGCCAATGAGACACGAAGAAAATCAGGGCACTTCTGAGAAAGTTTTCCTTTGAAAAAAGCTGCATGAAATGACCCTGGGACACGATGCCTGAAGCTGCTTCGGCCATCTGGCAGCCCATCAGTTTAGGAAGAAACTTGGACTTTTGGTGAATTCTTGAACATAAATTATCCATGTTACTTCCTTTCAAACTTCTTAGGGGGAATTTAAAAAACCCTCTTTATTGGTTAAGGAGTTTGTAGTTGGTCTTTTTTTTTTTTTTACTTGCAGTCCAAAGCATTTAACAGTTAGCAATTCAGGAGTAGTTCAATGCATATATCTTAATGAGTTCAATTTTTAAGGAAAAGCAACAATTGATTAGATGTTTAAAAATCAGTTTTCTATGCAGGGTTTTGCCCCAAGGCATGGCTTTCCATCAGGTGGTACCTCTGGACTGGCAGGCAAGAAACACATGGATCTCTGTAGAGTTTGCTTTGCAAGCCAAACATTTAAGCACATGTCAGAATAACAGGGCGTACTGCAACCATAAAGACTGTTTTTGTTTGGGTTAAAGGGCCTGTCTAACCTTTGGGGTGGAACAGGTTAAAATCAAGTCTGAATCTTGTTTTGAGTGTTGAAGGAAAGTACATAATATACATAATACTCACAGAGCAGGCTGTGGGATTGACTATTAACAACTGCTGGGAGCTCTGACTGAAGGGTTAAACATTCTTCTTTTCCAATGGGTCACTCTGCTTTCAGATTTTCAAGTCGACTGAAATACCAGGTGGAGGCGATAGAAGCTGCAGAAATACCTAGTGGTGTAAAAGAACTATTACTAAGCATTTGGGCAGTTGGAGTGTTGGAGAAATGGATGGGAAGGAAAAAGGATATGGAGGCCAAATGGGGATATAACTGTAGCTCAGGGGTCCTCAAACTACGGTCCGCGGGCCACATGCAAATACAAATATTGTATTTGTTCCCATGGGAAGGAAAAAGGATATGGAGGCCAAATGGGGATATAACTGTAGCTGGTAATAGGGCAGGGAAATCTTAATTTTAAAATATTAAATAAATGGCATTTTAGGAGTCTGGCATTATTATGTATTAGGCACTGTTGATAGCACTTCGCTTATGTTAATTCATTTAGTCTTGAATGAAGCAGATACTTTATCATACCATGTTACAAATGAAGGAAGTGAGTCTAGAGACGTAACTAACTCACTCGAGGTGCCCAGCCAGAGTCCAGGCTCTTACCATTGAACTCTACTCTCTCCATAGGGGCTATCTCAGCTGTACAACAAGTGCAGAGAATAGTGTAAGACTCAGCCAGGTAGTCAACACTCCACCATGTCTTTAAAGAGATACATTAGGGACCTGGTTGGTCCCTGAGCACCTCTCTCTGCTCCCACCCCTCTTTCATTCTGTGATCGATCGTTCTCTCTCTGGCATGAGGTACAGTTCCGTTTTTGGTAGAGAAGCTCAGTCTGCTTTCTCAGACCTCTTGGGCCCTGCTTACTGAAGCAGCAGTTCTGAAAGCCATTGGAAGCAGTTCTCTTCAGCCTCGGTTCTGGAGCCCAGGATCACACCTTTGCTCTGCATCTTAGTGAGCCTACCTCTGCCCCCGCCCCCCCCGCCCCCCGTCATAGGGCGCATCCTTTTAGTCTTCATTTAGTTCTCATTTCCCTGCAAGTGCCCTACTGCTCTCTGTTGGTCTTGGTGACCTGCTGCCCCACAGGTTCAGCCCTTCTCACCACTGAGAGCCTTATGGGAAACAGAAGGGTCATGCAACTTTTCTGATCTTGTGATTCAAGAAAAGGAGGCTTATGTTGTTCAGTGCTACCCTGGGCAGTGTTTATTTCTTATTTACCGGTCATAGGTAGGAGGCGCAATTGAGCATTGTTTTTTGTGTTTTTTTTTGGTTGTTTTTTCCTCTTACAGTGCAGGCACACCATACTTGCACAACACACTGTGTTGTTTCGTTGGAGGGACAATGGCCAATCTCTTTGACTTACAATACATCCCTCTCTTGGTCATGAATATCCTATTTTACCTGAGCTGTTTTGATTCCAAGAAATTAGATTGATTGTTTCAGAAGGATACGTGAACATTTTTTAAAAATATATTTTTATTGATTTCAGAGAGGAAGGGAGAGGGAGAGAGAGATAGAAACATCAATGATGAGAGAGAATCATTGGTTGGCTGCCTCCTACGTACATCCCACTGGAGATTGAGCATAACCTGGGCATGTGCCCTGACCTGGAATCTGTCAAGGTGGAAATGAGGTTTTTATTAATATCAAAAATTCAAGTGGCAATTACTTCCATAATGTGAATGCTATGAGTACTCATAGCATTAATATTAGAGATCATGTGAAGACTTCCTCTTTAGTTCACTAATAAAGGACTCCCATAAATGAGATAAAATATTAAGAAAGCCTTTCTTTTCTGTTCTTTTTTTTCTCTTCTTTCCTGTCCATTTTTCCTTTATTTATTCTTTCTTTTTAAGGTGGAAATGAGGTTTTTATTAATATCAAAAATTCATGTGGCAATTACTTCCATAATGTGATTGCCATGAGTATTCATAGCATTAATATTAGAGATCATGTGAAGCCTTCCTCTTTAGTTCACTAATAAGGACTCCCATAAATGAGATAAAATATTAAGAAAGCCTTTCTTTTCTGTTCTTTTTTTTTCTTCTTCTTTCCTGTCCATTTTTCCTTTATTTTTTCTTTCAATTTTAAATAAACTGCACCAGTATTTTTTGTTTATAAAATCTTCCTTTAAGTCAGGGGTGGGGAATGTATGGCCCAAAATCATTTGGTC
This sequence comes from Myotis brandtii, assembly GCF_000412655.1. Taxonomy (NCBI): domain Eukaryota; kingdom Metazoa; phylum Chordata; class Mammalia; order Chiroptera; family Vespertilionidae; genus Myotis; species Myotis brandtii. The sequence continues at coordinate 2,735,070 of NW_005366679.1, read as the reverse complement.
TAGCCCTGTCAAGGCATTAGGGGTGAGTTAATTAAATGTTTGACCAAATATAGCAGGCTAATTTTTAAGTTGACAATTTTGTATGGCCTGTGAATGATATAAATATTCAAATGGCCCTTGGCAGAAATAAGGTTCCCCCACTGCTGCTTTAAACAGTGCCCTTAAAAATCTTTTGTGATTCAGAATTTTATATTTTTATTTTATTTTTTTCAGGGGTGATTGAGCTTTTAAAGTGCCTACATGGGCATGGCTTTATAGAGACACAGTTAATTGACTTAGGCCTAGTCATCTCAGAATACAGAAGAGAAAGGCAGAAATTGTATTTTAAAAACTGCATTTTGGATTGGGAAATATTTAATCCCCACCAATAAACTGCTTTACAGCTGACTTGTTCATGGTTATGGTGATGTCTCTAGAAGGCAGTAGATACTTGATTGAGTTGCCCTGAATAGTTTCAAATTCTGGATTAAAGCATGGCAAGTAATTTAAAGAACATGTGGCTTTTTGTTGCAATAGAAGTATAGGCAGTAGTGTGTGCTGAGGTGGGTTGGAATAGGGCACTTTGTGACTGCACATCAACTGGTTTAGTGGGGGTTCCACTTGGAGCTTTCAGTAGTCGCAATATTTCTGCCACTGAGAGCAGCTCTTTTCCAACACAGTAGTTATCATTTGCTGAGATGGCCTGCCCTCTCAAGCTACATCCACCATCTGGCCGAGCTGATGGTCACCGTGAAATGGAAAGCTGCTTTAGATGAGTCAAGCTGGCCAGAGTGGCTTAACCTTGGGTCCCCACATGTCAAGAACAGAAGGAACGGTACATTGGTCGGAAATGGGATTTTAGTTAAATGAACCTTGTTTGTTTTTCTGTTGCTGAGATAAGTACTTAACAACAAAACAGTCCTTCTGGTCACTGTTCACCTAGGATGGGCTAATTTAAACGTCCAGTAGTGGTAATTGTTTCCTAAATTCTGACAGATGCTTTTGTATCATTCAACCAACAGTTTTTTCTGTCATTAGTATCACACTGCTTGCACAGTGCTGCAAGTATTTTCTGAGATTGCAGGAAGATGCAGGACTAGTTGGTGCTTTCTTGCTTTTCAGATCAGGATTGTGGGGATAAACGCTGATGATGGCATTGCCCTTGCTCTGCGAGAGGAAAAGAATTTCTGATTACAGTATTTATCAGCAATTACAGTGCTGAATCAGTTGCAGAAATTCAAAATAGCATGCAGACTGCGACATAATTGTCCTGGAATAGATGTTCAGGAAAGCAGCCTGATGAGATGAGGGTCTGTGTGTATTACGAGCCTTTGAGTCAGCTCCGACTCCTGGTCACCCTTGAATGAGTTCTGTCTCCTATGTCCTGTCTTCAACAGCCCCGCTCAGCTCCTGTAGACTCACACCTCTGGCTTCTTCTATGGAATCAATCCATCTAGTATTTGGTTGTCCTCTTTTCTTGCTGCCTTCTGTTTTCCCCAGCATTATTGTCTTTTCTTTAGAACCCTGCCATCTCATGACATGCTTTAGTTTTGTATTGTCACGTCCAGCAATGCTTCAGGCTTAATTTGCTCTAGGCCAGGGGTGGGCAACCCCTGGCACGCGTGCCAAACATGGCACGCCAGTAACTTTTGCTGGCACGCGAAACCCTCTCTTATAATCTTCCATTTACAATTTTTTTCTTAATATCAACTTTTTTATTTTTCAGATAAATTCAGTGTAGGTGCATCTTAGATAAATAAATAATTTTACATAACAAGTTATCTTAAAGACCATAGACATGGATTGACGAGAGAGGGGAAGAGCAATTTCTATGCCTCTGCCTTAACTCTCCCTGCCTTCCTAGATCCGACCAGTGTTTTGGTTTCATCCACATATGCTTGTGAATCTTTGTTCTCAGTGATGAATTTTGTTAAGTCTCATAATAGGAGTAGCCTGACAGATGAAAGTAGTAGCTCCTGCATATCTCTTAAGGTCACGAAATATAAACCTGATGTAAAATCTCTGTCATCAGTGATGCAGCAGCAGAAGTCCCACTGATAATATCAAACGGAGTCATAAAGTTTTCTGTCGGACTATCAGTGTACATGTATACATTAAAAAATAAATGTATTTTTCATCATCATATACTGTGTTTTTGTCGCTCGAATGAATTTTATTATTTCTTCAAGGTTCTTCACATACGTACACCTTAAGAGATATCAAGTAGGCGTAACATGTTCTCAAAAAATTAGGGTTGGCACGCAGAAGAATTTTGAGTCAGAGATTTTGCTGGTTTTGGCACGCACTCACAAAAAGGTTGCCCACCCCTGCTCTAGGCCCTGCTTGTTCCTGTTTCTGGCAGTCCAGGGTATCTGTGGAGCTCTCCTTCCCGCACCATATTTCTTTCTTTCTTTTTCTTATTATTGAAAGTATGACATATGTCCCCTTTTTCCCTGCACCATATTTCAGGTGCATCATTTCCCCCCTTCACCCCCCATTTGACTTCTTCACTGTTCAACTTTCACATTTGCACATAGTAACTGAGAAAGAAGGGTGTGGATGATCTTAGCCTTGGTCTCTCATGACACAGCTTTGCTCTTGGTGATCTTTTCTAATTCTTCCCTGGCTGCCCTTCCGAGTCTCAGCCTTTTTCTGAGTTCTTGGCCGCAGTCTTCATTTGAAACGATGACTGAACCGAGGTAAGTAAGCAACATCTCTAACAATTTCACTGTCTTTATTGCCTCTGTTAAAGTTGTGTGTTTCTTCTGTAGTCATGATTCTTGTCTTCTTGATGTTCAAATGCAGTCCTGCTTCAGCACCTCTTTTTTCATTTTTATCCAGAAGTTGTTTCAATCATGGCCACTTTCTGCCAGTAAGATGTTTAAAGATGGCCACTTTCTGCCACTTTCTGCATCTCTTGTTATTGATGTTTCTTCCACCAAGTGTCACTCCTCCTTCCTCTCAGTCTAGCCCAGTTTTTGTCGATGACATGTTCTACGTACAGATTAAACACACTGGGAGACAAAATGATGAGGGCCTCTATGTTGTTCACTCCTGTACTGAATGTTGTGGCCCAGGGCATCCTGGGAAGGCTGCGCACCAGTGGAGTGTTGACTTATACTGTTGCCTCAGTGCTTTCTTTGGGATGATACGCCCTGCATTTCACTGACCTATCAGTGTCATGTGACTCTCCCAGTGTCCTGTGTTTCTGATATTAACATGGATGTCAGGTGTTTGTCACCTTTCCTACCTACCTCTTACTTTTTTTTTTCCCCTGGAACCACAGCTCTTTCTTATATTTTGTGTCTTTCTTACTGACTCTCTTCCTCACCATTTAAACTTTTACTTCCAGTTGCTCCTTCTTGTCTCTGGCACTGTTGTGTTTAATATTTTCTATTCTCTTTTGCTTCTTCCCTAACACTCTCCTGTCCTCAAAGACATTTTTTTTCTATCCCTCATCAATTCTTGTATGTTTCCAATGACTTACTTGAAATACCCCACCAACCACAGGTTAATTACACGGCTCAGCCTTGTTTGTTCTTGCTCAATGGTCAGCCCGGTTCTGCTGAAGAAGTGTGTGAATGTCTGTGTTCATGTGCATGTGTGTGGGTTAGTCTAATTATTTCTGAATGCAGAGAGACTCAAGAAATCTTATATTCAGGCAATTATGGCTTAATGCAGGCCTTTTCTCTGGGATTGACTGTTTAGAAAACTTTATAGCACATCTGTTCTGATTATATATGCAAATGTGGCCTAAAAGAAATTTTCAGTTTTTTTTTAATCTTTCTCCCATTTTTAGATTTTTTTTTTTTACTTAAAAATGATTTTAAGATCTATAGTGCAGTGATTTGGGATAGTAACTCCAATCATAATGCCACACATTAGCTGTGATGAATGCTTGGTTACTTAGTGATGTTTATGTGATATTACATTTTTAAAAGGGAAACTTGTAATATTAGGACAAGGGTCTGGGTGAGGACAAATGATTTTTGAAAAATAAACTTGAGAGGATTCTCTCAGGCATTTTCCTTACCACATGGAAATATTTTTTCTTTTTTTTTTAGCATGGATTCTTTTTTCCCTCAAAAACACCTGCCACAAAAATAAGGTGCCTACTTTTTAAATGCCATACAACTGGATTTCCAACTGGCTGTGGGTGGCAGGTACCAGGCCTGCTCACCCAGCAAGTCGGCTCTGCAGTCTTCAGCCCTGGGAGACCAGTGGCTGAGAGCATCGCAGGCTTGTGGGTGGAGAGGCACTTGTTTTCTAGAGAAAGTGTGATTACTTCTTCCATTTTCTGTTATTTGACTCTTAGATGGAGAGCCTTAAAGACACACAAGAGAGAAACCAAAGAACTTATATACTTATATGCATAGTCCATGGACACGAGCAATAGGGTGGTGAAGACCTGGGAGAGGTGGGTAGGGGCTAGGAAGAGGGGGACGGAAGAGGGGGACGGAAGAGGGGGAAATAGAAGGCATCTGTAATACTATCAACAATAAAAAATACATATATAAAATAAAATAAACTATAAAAAAAATAAAGCATTCCCCTGAGGAGCCTGGGCCATCTCTTAAAGGTGACCAAGGAAGCAAGCTAACAAAAGATAAAAAAGGCTTTGGAGCGTTGGCTTCAGCTGCTCTTGGATTCAAATCCTGGCTTTACTATTTGTTTTAAGATGTGGTCTCAGTCCTATAAGATTCTCTAAGTTTCAGATGTCCCCTGTTTATTTGAAAGAGCTTTTTAAAAAGTGTATAACTCACTATATTTTTTGCTATGGTGTATAGATTTAAATTAGTATGCATCGTTCTATAAAAGGGGAACCACATTATGCATCCTGTTTGGTAGTGTCTTCCCTTTAATAATATACTAGAAATGTTTTCCATATTAATAAACTAGCATGCCATCCATGTTATCATGT
>NW_005366679.1:2706239-2730158 GCF_000412655.1 Myotis brandtii | reverse complement strand
CAGTTAATTTAAGAAATGAATGAGATAATAACTACCTCAATAAGTACTTATTTTCTGTCAGTGTATGTAGCACACTGGATAGGTATTTTATAGAGCAGTGATTTTCAACCTTTTTCATCTCATGACATACATAAACTAATTACGGAAATTCTGTGGTACACACACAAAGATATTTTTTGCTGATGTTACAAAACATAGTTATAATTTTGACCCATTCACATCGGATGGCTATTGTTGTGTTGGCTGTCATCATTTTTAAAAAATTTGACAATCTAAGAGAAATGAGGTCAGTGCCCCTGACTAAATAGTCAGGTTTTGCAACACACTAGTTGAAAATCGCTGCTATAGAGGTATCTTTCTTTTCAAAGACATGAGTCTAGATGGGGTGTGGGTGAGGTCAGATAAAATGCTATTTGTCATTAAGGCTCAAAACTAAGGAGGCACCTGTGTACAAGTTAGGACACATCTAAAATTGTGAGGTATTGAGCAGCCCCCAACAGAACAAGAGATTATAGAGAAACAAGCAATAATGATTATTTGACCATCAGCATTTCATCTTTTAATCCTCACTGGGATATTTAACTGGGATATTTCATATTTTATAAGTATGGGGTGAGACCTTGAGCTCATGTCCTAACATGCAACTGAGCAATAAGCCTTTGCTTCTGTCATTCAAGTGACTCTGAATTAAGGTCCAATGAAGGAAACTGGCTGGCTCCCAATGACCACATACTAAGTCGGTAAGGTGTCATGGTGTCTGGAGATGTGGTCTGCAAACTTAAGCATGCCTCAGAATTACCAGGGAGAGCTTTTAAATGCAGATTCTTAAGCCGCAAGGATATCTGGAGAAGTGATCTAGGAGTCTATACTCTAAAGAAAGCCAAGATTGGAGTCCAGTTGTTGCCGTAGTAGAAATTAGATTTGTCCAAGGATTGCAATTCAACTTATGCCTCCTATCAATAATGTACACTCCCCAACCAGCAATCAAAAATAAGCTAGTACTTTAAAATTCACGTGTGGTATGGTAAACTTTAAAAAAACTTGCCCAGTAGAAATACTTTTTGTATCATATAGAACTAAGAGAAAATATTTTACTGGTTTTAGGGAAGGTTAAACCTTATTCATATAGCCAAATAAATTGCCCTTGCCCAATGTCACCCAAGAAACAGCCAAGATTAGGAGTAAGCAATAAATGAAACATAGCCATTAAAATTGTAATTATTAAGACTGTGTAGAAAATTATACCTTAACTAGAGGCCCGGTGTATGAAATTCATGCACTTGGGGGGAAGGGAGGGTCCCTCAGCCCGGCCTGTGCCCTCTCGCAGTCCAGGAGCCCTCAGTCCAGGAGCTGTCAGTCGGACATCCTTAGCACTGCTCTAGAGGGGGGAGAGGCTCCCGCTGCCACCGTCGCTGCACTTGCCAGCTGTGAGCCCAGCTCAGGGCTTCTGACTGAGCAGCTCTCCCCTGTGGGAGTGCACTGATTACCAGGGGGAAGCTCCTGCGTTGAGCATCTGCCCCCTGGTGGTCAGTGTGCATCATAGCGACTGGTTGTTCTGCTGTTTGTTCAATTTGCATATTAGCCTGTATTATATAGGATAAGAATAAACATTAAGGTATAATTTTTAATGTGGTGAACAGAGTATTTTTAATTCATTTTATTTTTTATCTATTTTTAAAATTAAATTTATTAGGCTGACATTGGTTAATATGATCATATAGGTTTCAGGTGAGGTTTCTGTTGCAAGATCTGTATATTGCACTGTGTGCCCACCACCCAAAGTCAAATCTTCTCCAATAACCATATATTAGGACCCCCTTCACCCCCTACTCGCTTCCTTCTGGCAGCCACCACACTGTTGTTTGTGTTCATGAGTTTCAGTTTTATATCCCACATATGATAACTGTTACTTAGCTTTTTCTGACTGACTTATTTCACCTAGCATAATATTCTCAAGGTCCATTCATGTTGTTACAAATGGCAGTATTTCATCCTTTCTTATGGCCGAGTAGTATTCCATTGTGTATATTTATGTAACACATCTTCTTTATCAAGTCCTCTATCGTGGAACCCATTGGTTGTTTCCATGTCTTGGCCACTGTGAATAATGCTGCAATGAACATAGGGGTGCATATATCTTTGCGAATATATGTTTTCAAGTTTTTCGGGTATATATACCCAGGAGACGGATTGCTGGGTCATATGGTAGAGCTATTCTTAATTTTTTAAATATATTTTTATTAATTTCAGAGGGGAAGGGAGAGGGAGAGAGAGCGAGAGCGAGAAACATCAATGATGAGAGAGAATCATTGATTGGCTGCCTCCTGCATGGCCTACACTGGGGATTGAGCCCACAACCTGGGCATGTGCCCTGACTGGGAATTGAACCATGACCTCTTGGTTCATAGGTCGATGCTCAATCACTGAGCCATGCCGGCTGGGCTCTATTCTTAATTTTTTGAGGAATCGCATTACTGCTTTCCACTGTGGTTGTACCAGTCTCCATTCCCACCAGCAGTGAATGAAGGTTCCCTTTGCTCCACAACCTCTCCAACACTTGTTACTGTTTGTCTTGTTGATAATGGCCACTCTAACAGGTGTGAAGTTATAATTCATTTTAAATAACCATAGCTACCATTTATACACTCTGAGGATAAAAAAATGTACACAACCCTAGAATAAGAACAATTTTAAAAAAATCTATTAAGTATTCTTATTATGATCTTCAAGGGTCAGGCTCAAATCTGTCTCCTCTGGAGTTCACCTAATCTTGGAGCACCCCCCTTCTTCCCCTGCCCAAGTCCTTATTGTTCATATGTTTTGTATCCCACCCCTAGTATCACTATGATACATAAAATTTCCAAAAGCTAGACCTGGTATATTATAGATTCCCAGTGCGTGGCAAGAAAGGTCTTAGGAACCAGCAAACAGGTTCTTTATTTTCAGAAAATTGCAGTCAAGGCTGTTTAAAGGACTTATCAGTGATCAGCCAGTTACTGGCCCAGACCGGACCTGCAGGCAGACATTACACATAGTGAAATGGAGAGAATTGCCCTGGGATTCAGGGCGCCTAGTTTCAAAGCTGACTTTGCCACTTACTAGCTTTATGACCTCAGCCAAGTTCTTTGCTCATCTGCTCTACAGAGACAATTAATTATTTTACTAACTTCAGAGATCTTAAGAGAATAAGCCACATAATATATATGTCAATAATTTTAACTCTAGATATACAGTAGACTCCCTGGGAAGCATCTATACTAATAAAAGGGTAATATGCTAATTAGACTGAACAAAGCCACAGTGGCAGGGGCTGAGGCAGAGGCAGTTAGGGGCGATCAGGTCGGCAGGGGAGAGCAGTTAGGGGGCGATCAGGCCGGCAGGGAGAGCAGTTGGGGGGCAGGCGATCAGGCCGGCAGGGGAGAGCAGTTAGGAGGCGGGTGATCAGGCCAGCAGGGGAGAGCAGTTAGGGGGCAATCAGTTCGGCAGGAGAGAGCAGTTGGGGGGCAGGCGATCAGGCCAGCAGGGGAGAGCAGTTAGGGGGCAGTCAGGCCGGCAGGCAGAGGCAGTTAGGGGAGATCAGGCAGGCAGGGAGACAAGTAGTTAGGAGCCAGCAGTCCCGGATTGCAAGAGGGATGCCTGACTGCTGGTTTAGGCCTGATCATGCAGGGATCGGGCCTAAACTGGCAGTTGAATATCCCCTGAGGGGTCCTGGATTGGAGAGGGTGCAGGCTGGGCTGAGGGACCCTCCCTCCCGTGCATGAATTTTGTGCACCAGACCTCTAGTAATAAGATAAAACAGATGCCCACCCCAGCCCCACCCCAACAGATGTTGATTTAACTGCTCTGTAATGGGGTTTTGTGATCAACACTTTAGGAAGGTCCCCAGTTGATTTTGATGTACAGCCAGGGTGGCAAGCTATGAAATAGACTTGTTAGATGACAAGGTACTCTATAAATAAAGGCCAGTACTTAATGTGGCTTGGGGATTTTGCCCCAAATAGTTAGTCCAATGTCATATTACTGAAAAAATGATGAAATAGGATCTGAGGTATATATATTTCACACATGTATGAATTTTATTTTTAAAAAAATTATTTAAATTTTCTAAATTAAAGTATAGTTGACATATAATGTTATATTATTTTCAGGCATATAACATGGTGATTCAATATTTATATACCTTATGATGTAATCACTGCAAGTCTAGTAACCATCTGTCACTGTGTAAAGTTATTATAGTATATTGACTATATTCCCTGTGCTGTATACTCCATCTCCATGGTTTATAGCTGGAAGCTTGTACCTCTTATTTCCCTTTTTCACTCCTCCCTCAACACCCTTTCCTTTGCCAACCATCGGTTATTCCTCTGCTTCTGAGTCTGTTCTTGATTTGTTTGTTTTAAAGGGTTTTTAAAAAATAACAAACCACATTGCAGAATGTTGATGACACTGTCATTTCTGATCTTATGTTGAAGTAGAAAACTCTTTACATAATAGATGAAACTAAATTTAAAATTAATTCATGTCCCCTTCCCCAATGGGATGACATTAAATAAAACCAACGAAACTGTATTGTTATGAATTCTTATTTGTATTTCATTTGTTTCCCAGAGCTAACAATTATGGAACAGAAACAATTGTTGAATATAATATAGGTTTCATTAAAAAAACAAAAGTGTTATGTAAGGCTTTAGTAAAATAGAAAAAAGGTTCTGACATTTTAAAAATTACTGATTAATTTCTTTCACTCTGACTTAAATTCCCCCAAATGTACCTACGTTGACTGTGTGCCTATAGGTTTGCAAACAAGTTCCAAAATGTTACTGCTAACCAATTAGTTTCTAAAACCTTTTCAAATAATCTTACCTTTGCCATGGGAGTGATTTAAGCAATGGCATAAAAAAACAGTGATCTCTACATTGTTTGCTCTTCACTGGGAAGAATCTTGACTTAATAAGAGTGGAGTTTTCCCTGGTTGTTTGGAAACACATTTATTCATAAGCTGATATTACTTGACTTTAAAGCCTGACTATTGGTGAGGGAGAGCTTTTCAGGTGAAGCCATTTTCTGTGAAGAGCAGTTATATTTTATATAAATGTCATCCAAAACATTCATCTCCATAGTAAAATGTCCAGATGCAAATCAGTTTTTTTTTAAGTTATTCTTAAAGGCTTTTGGATGAACAGGAATTTTGTCTTCCTGAAAGATAAAACATTAATGGGATGCAGGTCAGTTGTTTTATAGACTCAGAACTCGGAGGAAAATGCAATTTTAGGTTGAGGGAATAACCAGAACTGCCTTTGCTCCCGGCTCTCTGGCCCTGAGCCTGTGGGCTGACCCCTCCCGCTGCACTGCCCTCAGCAAGGTATCTTATATTCATTGTGTACCAGGCCTCGAATCTGTTTTTGGTCTGTGCTGAGAATTACACATGCCCTTTACTTCTCTGGTGATTGTAGGAACTCTCCCTTCTCTTCCTCTGAGAGAAACATTACCTGTATCATTTGACACCTTTTTCCACTGGAAATGAAATTGTTTTCAGAAACTAATTCCTTTCAGTCACTCAGATTTACTCTGATCGGTGGAAGCTGGCAAGAAATCAATGCACATTTTTTCATGAACCTTTTTGCTGAAAAGACACTCTTGCAGATGATGTGCACGTTTGTTTTGCCTGCCAATGCACAGTTTGGTGATAGGTGTATTCACAAGAAAGTGCAAGTGATATTCTTGTATGGCCTAACGCAGGCATGGCTGTAGCCCTATATTGCAGCCCAGTCTCCAGGTGACCTTTCCAGCAGAGAAGGAGCAGGGTACCAGCTGTGCTTATTACTGTTGGAGATGATTTTGCATCTTGGCTTTTTAAAGCATAGAGCTAGGGTGATGGAACTGTTCTAAAATTAGGTCACCACATAACTGTAAATACACTAAAGCTATTGAACTGTACGTTTAAGACAGGTCAATGTTAGTGTATATAACGTATACCTTAAAGCTGCTATAAAAATCAGCATTGGATGGCATGTTTGGCATTCCTAACAGACTGTGACTATCTCTGCTTCAAACATGGCTGAAAGAATTGAACCTCTTGATAGCATATATACATAGTGGAAATGTTGGGCATCTCCCCCAAAAGGATACATACTTTGTATTAGGATACTTCATATCACAAATACATACATATATATATTAGAGGCCCGATGCACAAAATTCGTGCAAGGCACTAATTAGCATATTATGCTTTTATTATTATAGATATATACACACAGAGACACATGCTTTTATTATAATAGATACACACACACTCTAGAGGCTTGGTGCATGAAATTCGTGCATGGCGGGGGGGTGGTCCCTCAGCCTATCCTGCACCCTCTCCAATCCAGGACATCCCTCTCACAATCCAGGACCACTGGCTCCTAACCACTCACCTGCCTGCCTGCCTAATGCCCCCAACTGCCCTCCACTACTGGCCTGGTCACCCCCAATAGCCCTCCCCTGCCGGCCTTATCGCCCCTAACCTCCTCTGCCTCAGCTCCCACCATCATGGCTTTGTCCAGAAGGAAGTCAGATGTCCGGAAGATGGCCGGTCGACCTGATTTAATTAGCATATTACCCTTTTATTAGTAAAGATAGATTATATAGGATAGGATTGCTTAAATGGGGGGGGGCTTTTTCAGCAGGAGGAGATGCTCTTGGCAGACAGAAATACATAACCTCTATATCTGGACTGATACCCCCACCGCCATGGCCTTTGGAAGAAAGTCGGACGTCTGGAAGATGGCCGGTTGACCCGGTCTAACTATCATATTACCCTTTTATTAGTATAGATTTACAGTATTTTCTACTTGAAGGATTTATTGAACTGATAGCCCCTAAGGAAATTTACTTATTTTAAACTGTAGCAAAATGATTGATTTAATCCTGATAGGGAGTTGAATTCTAAAGGACTTTGCAGACCACTTTGTTAGCCCTTTCATTTTACAAATGAGACTCTGTTAAGTTTTAAACTCTAATTATGTAATAAAGTTAGAATATAGTTCTCTACTCATCTCTTCTGCTCTTTAAATATTTATACTATACTATAAGGCAGCCATTAAAATGATAATTATTAAGACTGTGTAGAAACATGGAAAACTGTTTATAATGCAAATGAAATAAAGCAGAGGGCCAAATGGCTTAAGTATCATGATTGCAACCAGTGTGTCAAATTGTGTACATATTAAGACTGGACCATAATAGACCAAAACAATATGTGTATTATGTGATGGGTTGATGGGCATTTCTCCCTTAATATTCTTGAACGTTGCTGCATTGTATTCACATAACGTGTTTTCTAAAAATATTAAGGCTATCATAGGGAGAATGATGTAGGCTCAAAGGGATTATGCACGTGTTGGTAGCTGCCTGAATGTACAGCCCACATTTGCAGACTTTCCCCAGACGCTTTCCAGCACTGGAAGTGTGTGTGATGAGGGTATTCCATTCTAAGCCACTGGGACTCTGTCCTTGTTGACCTGCTTCTGGAACTCCTCCTTTGTTCCCTTGTTTCTCATCCCATTTAATGGAATTGACCAACCCAGAATGGTGGGAGAATGACTTTTAAGGGGGGCAGTAACCCCTGTTAATTCCTCTACTGAAGGCAGAGCATGGAGAAATTGGCTTATGCTGACACAAGTGATTTAGAGGACTCTGGAAGAATATTTTGTCTCCAACATTGGTGATCATTACCTACTGGGATGAATTACAAGGAATGATTTGAGGGTTTTCTTTCTCTGGTTAACTGGACAACTCAATGGACTGTTTGAGGCAGGGAGAAGTGGGCTAGAATGACTCTCAGGACTCCATTGGACTTGATTTTTCAATTTGACTCTAACCAAATGGCTTTTCTGTGTGACAGGGAAAGATCACGGAGAAAGTGGAAAGCAGCTCCATAAACAATTTAGGCAGCATATTGTTTCAAAGCCTAGCTCTGCAAGGACATTTAGATCATGTATGCTTGCCCACTCTACTGGATGGTGCTAGAGTCTTAGCCCACGGCTGAGCTGGTGGGATAAATGTGAAGCTAGTGAATATTTACAGTCATATATTGTGTAAACATACTCCCTCTCTAAGGGATTGTACCCCATTTTCTAAAATGTTTTGTTTCTCTGGATGGTATTTGCTAAGTGGTAGGTGGTATTTATTAGCTCAAGTAACTGATTATCTGTTTCTATCACTGTGCTTTTCCTGTTAAATTGTTGTGATATTGTAGCCATAGCAATTCCATTTCAGGGAAAAGAAATGGTACTGTGGAAAGGAAGGGGAACGAAAGGCAGCGTGAGCAAAGCAGAGGGCACTGTCAGGTATGTGGGCAGTCTATGGATTTATAGTCCTTGCTTTATAGATCTGTGATGGTTCAGTTACTTCAACTTCTTTACTCTGGCTTAAACAATTTATTTTATTCTCTCTCCCCAAAGACATACATTCCTAAATTATGTCTTTTATCCTGTCACTCCTTTGCTCAGAAATATCTAGTGAATCTCTCATTGCCAATGGATTAAAATGTTAATCCAGCACCTCTAACCCTCTACAGTCCAGTCTTATCTGGCCCATGGATTCATATATCCTGTCAATGCCCTTTGAGTCACTCTTCCAAAGATGGAGGCCCGTATTTTCCTACCCTTTGATCATACCTCTCCTCTTTCCTGCCCCCAAGTCTTCACTGATTCTGTTTTATTACCATACTTCTCCCCATTCCAGCTCACTGTAGACTCCTTTTTCTATAGACCTCCATAGTATTTCTGTCTTTACTTCTGACTGGCATTTATTTTTAAAATATTTCAATAATAAAACCATAATAATAACTACCATTTATAGTGTTTATGATATACCAGGTACCATTTTCAGTACTCCACTTGAATAAACTCATTCAATTAACAGCAACTCAAGAGGTAAATAATATTATCCCCCATTTTATAGATAAGCAAATGGAGACACAGAGGGATTAAATATCTTGCCCAACGACATACGGCTACTAAGTGGCAGACCTGGAGTTCTACCCCAGGCTGTCTAGATCCAACTTGGTGTTCTTAACCACAGCTCTGAACTACCATAATGGTCTCTTTAGATGCTTCATTCTCTTAAAACTCAACCTCTTTAAGGTGAAGAGAAGTCTTCTTGCTTTTTGCTTTCCCTCATTACATAGCCCTGTGCCTAGAACAAGGAGTTGCTCTGTGAACATCTGTTTATTGACATTCTAATAGAGTTTTTTGGGTGTTTTGGCTTGGTTAGTTTGATTTGATTTTATCTTGATACAACGACATACTCTCTTCTGTTCTCCCTTTAATTACTGGTATGAGATGGTCAATGTGACTGTCAAGAATTGAAATTCGTGGCTCTCATTACCTAACTGAATGGTGCTCAGTGGTGGGTAAATTTACTAGAGTGAAACTAAATCTTAAATTTTGTTCTGTGCTTCAAAGCAAACATTTTAAGAAGCATTATTTTTATTACTTGGGTATTTGATATGTCAGGTAAGGTGAGTAAGAGCAAGCTACATTTCCCTTCCCTTGTAATATCAGTTCTTAAAATCGTACTTAACTTTATGTTATTCTCCCTTAATTTTTGGGGTGAAGAAAGGTTCTTCGTGGAGGATATAGTGAATGTTGGTTATAGGCCCTTTAAGGAGTACCTTGCACATGCAATGTTAAGCTTTGGGGTCAAATTATCTTTCTTAGTAAAGATAAGATACTCAGCCAGCAAAGTTGAAGTCTAATGTTGTTAAAGTTTATTTACTGTGTTTCTTTGATCTCTTTCTAACATCGTACTGTTTGTGGGTATTCAGCTAGATGCTTCTAGTGCTCTAAGGGTTATATATGTGCCTATGTATTTGTTGATGAAGTAAAAGCTGTTTCTGGCTGATATGATAAAAGAACATTTGGAGGAGTATTGCATAAGTTGCAGAATCAAGGGGAAAATGAAATAACTTGTCAACCTCAGGAAGAATAACTCTGACAATGGTGGCATGTTGGAGTGGCCAACCAGGAGCATCTCTTAAGTCTTGGCCACTGCAACAGCTCAGTGCTGTTTTTATTCAGTGCTCTGCTCCCGTGGAGGGAGACAGATTTGCTGGAAGCTTAAGTCAGGTGCACATGTCTTAGTTGGGTGATTGACAGGCCACCAAAGGCACATGAAATGGGAAAAGAGTATTTCCAGTTACCAGTGACGGGGAAACAGGCAACACCAATGGCCTCTTCTTACAAGGTTCATCTCAAAGCAGAGAGAATTAAATGATAGCTTTCACTTGTACAAGAAGCTATTTGGATATTACCAGAATTCAATCACCAAGTTATTCTCTATTTGGAAAATCCTTGCAGTTTAATTCATCTACACATCTTTTATGTATAGATCCTTATTTCCCTCTATTATACACCAGGCCCCTTCTTTTAGGATAAGCTTTCCTTTTAGTTCAACAAGCGTTTTCTTTAAAGGAGCTGTCACTAGATTCTATCTCTGGAAGTTAGCAACTTTCAGTTTAGCCTCATAAAATCCTAGAGGTAGAATCAGAACTTGACAGGTTAATTAGCTTGCTCAAGCTGAGATAGAAGTATTATTGAGTATATTGGTTAAAATTCTCTGTGTTGCAAGTGCCAGAAAACTCAAATTGAAGCTATTTGAGCAGAAACTAAATAAATAGTTCAGGGATATGTCTTAAAACTCAAATTGAAGCTATTTGAGCAGAAACTAAATAGTTCAGGGATATGTCTCCAATTTCACGAGGGGCTTGATACAGGGCTCAAATAGCAGGACCTCGACATTTTTCTCCCTTCCTATTTATCAGTTCAGCTTTGGGTTCTGTTTCAAGCAGACTTGCTTTTCATGGATCCCAGGTGGAAGCTGGAAGCCCTGGGCTGCAAAATTTAGGTATAGAGGGGTTAAAATCCATTTTTTTCCAGAAGTCCCAGTTGTCTTAGATTCAATCACATGCCCATTTCTGAACCAATTACTGTAACCACAGTGATGAGATACCCTGGAGCTGAAGGGTAGACCAATTTTAAACAGTCCATATGACTGAAAATGGAGGGAAAAATGAATGACTTAAAGAATAACCAGAAAGTTTTTGGCAGGAAAGGAAGAGGGTTATGATGCTGGGAAGTAAAAAAAAAATTATGTTCAATTGTGAAAACTTGATTTTTTAAATTATATTTTAAATGATATTTATTTAGTTATTTGCAAACATACATATATATAATAATACTAGTGCCCTGGTGCACGGATTCATGCACATTGAAAGGAAATTAATTAGAAGGTGGCCGGTGGCGCGGGACTGGGTGAGACAGGTGGGACATGCCCTGGAGCCAACCTCCCGCACTCCCTTCCTGGCTGGCCACACCCAGGCGGCGTAGCTTGAGGTTTTCTCTGAGTGAGTGGGGTCCCTCCGGCAGGTGGGGTCCCTCAGCCTGACCTATGAGGATTGGGCCAAAACCAGCTCTCCAACATCCCTTGAGGAGTCCTGAATTGCGAGAGGGCGGTTCTCAGGTGTTGCACCCTGGAATCGGCTCCCTTCTCTCTGGTTCTGGGTTTGTCACCCGAGAACCGCAGCTGCCAAGTCACTGCAGCTCAGCAGCTCCTGCATTGAGAATCTGCCCCCTGGTGGTCATTGTGTGTCATAGCTACTGGCCAGTTGGCTGGTCACTTAGGCTTTTATATATATATATACACTAGAGGCTCGGTGCACGAATTCTTGCACATGTGGGGTCCCTCGGCCTGGCCAGTGATGGGGGCCGATTGGGGCCGGCTGGGGGGAGGGACCATGGGAGGTTGGTCAGCTACAGGAGGTTGGCTGTGGGAGTGCACTGACCACCAGGGGGCAGCTCCTGCGTTGAGTGTCTGCCCCCTGGTGGTCAGTGTGTCGTCATAGCAACCAGTCGACTGGTCATTCAGTCTACTGGTCATAATGGTCGCTTAGGCTTTTATATATATAGATATAGATGAACCCATATGTAGCCATCATACAATTCGGCAGTTGTTGAAACATTTTGCCAATTATGTTTCTGTTGATTGCCTTTTAAGGCATTATCATAAGATGCTTTTACAGCTGGCTATGTAAGAACTTAGAAGATCTAACATGAAATCTGAGACCTTGCTTTATGAATATAGATCCAAGTATCAAATGGTCATCAGTCTCACACCAAAAAACAATGTGTTACCCCCTTGAACAAAAGATGACTTTGTGCAGCAGTAATGCATTGTGTACCTGGAAGTACAATTTTATTTCAGTAAGTATGGTTTTTTTTCCGGCTTAAGCCTGATAAATTGCTTAACATCTCTTTCTAGAGTATCTGTAGCAAATTTGTCTTCTGGTCCTGGGTGTCTTTAGGGGTGAATCAGGTTTTATTTGACAGTGAAGTTTCTGAACACCAGTACCCACGTGCATTGTCTGAGAGCTGAATGTGCTTTGATCTCTTGCAGTTGAAAGATGCATGAGTGTAATGCAGTCCGGGACACAGATGATCAAACTGAAGCGTGGGACCAAAGGGCTCGTCCGGCTCTTTTACCTGGATGAGCACCGGACCCGCCTCCGATGGAGACCCTCCAGGAAGAGTGAGAAGGCAAAAAGTAAGATCCATCTCTGAATTTTTTTGTGTGTCCTGACACAGTTATATGTGGGTTATATTGGGTGGCTTCTGTGGAAGCTTCAGACCTCTGGACCATCAATATTTTTTGCAAGTTTTGGGCTCAACTGTTAAAGGATGTGGAGAGGCAGAATAAGTTATAACCATTTTTGCTTTTTAAATTATTTGGGGAATTTAAATCCATAAAAGTTTTCTTGTTCATGAATTCTATAAATGTTAATATTTCCCCTGTGTTGGAGACATTATACACACACACACACACACACACACACACGCATGTATATGTATATATATTTTACTTGGCATATGAGATTTTTATAGCCTGAGGTCTTTCATTTTCCTATGAAAGTTTATGGGTATCATAAATCCAATAGATGTTATGAACATAGATCCGTTAAAGTGTTTTGCCATTTTCTGAGCACAGTTGACTGATTAATAAGTTAAGAAAATTGTTTTAATGAAATTAAGTAAAATAGCTTTGATCTGACTCCTCGTTAAGGCCTGTCTCTCATACCTTCTACTCAGCACCAAGTCCCGTGGTCTCCTGTAATGCCTCTCTCATCTGCTCCTTCCATCCTCTTGTCACACGAACCTTGTCCAGGGTCTCATCACCTTTCCGATGGCCTATTGCGAAGTCTCCTAACCAATTTCCATTTTGCTAGTTTTTTCTGCTTTGATCAGTTCTGATGCTTTCCCCTTCAAGTAGCAGAAGACCTGGACCAAATTAGGCTTACACGACAAACAAATTTATTACCTCACATGACAAGTAACCCAGAGGTTGTCAGGCCCCAGGTATGGGGTAGTGAGTCTCTAGTTCTGTTTTGTTGAGTGCTCTTGGCTCTGTCCCTGGTGTGTTGGCTTTGTAACCGAGGGTTCAGCTGTTCTGGGCCGCACAACCTGACATAACAGTGAAGAGGCAGAAAGGAACCTTCTCTTCTTTTACTTCCTTTTTAGAAGAGAAGAACCTCTTTCTAGACCTTTCACTCATGGCACATTGCCCCCAGTCTCCTTGGTTAGAGCTGGGATGCATTCCCACACCTAAATCAATCGTAAGAAATATGAATGGGGACACCCCAATGGCTGAGCCCCACCAGAAGTTGCCCTGGGGCTGGGCACATACTCATTTTCCTGAATCATGTAGGGACCATGAGAATACCAGAAGAAAATTGGGACTCTGCTATTAAGGCAGAGGGGAGAAGAGGATGGTGTTTGTGGGCAATCAACAGGATATGCAACTCTTCTGATTTATGCTTATCTATAAAGAAGCAAATAAAACATATTGTTTTAGTTTAAAGTACATAATATTCCCTGTAGTGCTTCTCTGATACAAATGTTCAGTGCTGCCCCACTGCATAAATAGTGCTAATCTCTCGTTTATTGTTCTAGGCTCTGCACAATCTAGCCTCTCACTACACCTCCAGCCTTTACTCCTGGATTCCCCTCTTGAGCTTTGCAGTCCAGCATGAATGGCCTGCTCAGCATCCCTGGGGTGGGCCTTATGCTTCTGCATCTTTATGCCTCTTTTCCTGGGATGCCACCTTGTTCTTTTCCATCTCTCTCAGCCCTGCTCTACTTCTCCTAATAGCATCCTTACTATAAATGCCAATCACTTTTAACTGTGCTATTTGGTTACCACTAATTTTTTTTTCCTTTCAATTTTTTTTATCTTCTCATGCATATTTAAAACACCAAAGTTGGCTCTAGGTCTTTGTATGTTTTCCCTGCATAAATATGTGAACTGTAAATTTGACATATTTATTAGCTCCCTCTTCTACCAGTCTTCTTGCCCTACTGGGCATATCTATCATTTTATCATAAATTTCAACCCTTCCAGACTCAATACCTGGGAGGGCATTGACTAGTCTGCCCAGGAAGGTAAAGTCTCATGTAGAGAAGGTTCCTAGCAGTAAGTGACAGGGCTTGTATTTCACATTTAGACTTAAAAACCCCAACTCATGGACAATGACCTTGTTCATGCTTATTTTTAAAAATTTAAAATGATTTTGCTTTTTCTTTTTTTTAGTCTGTATCCATATCTTCACCTGTCATGTATTTCACTTGCCTCACAGTACTTATCGACTCCATTTACAAAGTCACCGAGGGTCGGCAGTCTGAAATATTCCACAGACAAGCTGAGGGGAACTTTGACCCCAGCTGCTGCTTTACCATCTACCATGGTAACCACATGGAGTCCCTGGACCTCATCACCTCCAACCCCGAGGAGGCCCGCACCTGGATCACAGGCCTCAAGTACCTGATGGCCGGCATCAGTGATGAAGATTCCCTTGCCAAAAGGCAAAGGACTCATGACCAATATCCTTCCTAAAATGTTATGTTTGAGTTCTGTGTGGAATGGTGGTGTGTGTGTGTGTTTGTGTGTGTGTGTGTGTGTAAGTGATGGTCAGTCTATGCTTATTTTCCCCCAATTTTTTTCTTTCTTTACCCCTAGCCCTCACTATTCCCTCCTCACTCTCACAGAAAGTAAACGAATGTGTGAAACACATAAAAACAAGCGTATATAAAGTCAGAAGCAGACTTCTTCAGAACAGACTGAATTTAGCTCCGAGAAATATCCAAAATGAAGTTTCCCCAGAGAGATGAGATAACCAGGAAAGCATTTATTCGTATTAGAGAAAAACCCTGCTTTGTTATAGCCAGTTTAGTTTAACAAATATTTTTTGAGTTCCAATTATGTACCCAGGACTTAGCTCCTTTCTACTTTCCCTCTCTCTTAGTACAGTTTGGAAATGGAACTGATTGACGCTCCAGGGGAACTTACATTTTACTTAACATTTATCCTCTGTAAATTGCTTGAGAGATGGGAGGCCGAGTTTCATTATTGGTTAAACCCATTCTTGTGGTTCTGCAGTGCTAACAAGTTAAATGATTGATGTACTTGGTCTGAAAGGCTCCTCTCCTGCTGGGATCGAGCTGGTGGTTCTGGCCTCAGTTTTCTTAGCTGTGAAGTGAGGGTATGAGACTGCTTTTTTGTTCCTTCTGCACATTTTGAATGGCCTTAGAGTCCATGTACCTCCTGTCCATGTGTAGGGAGTAGTACCACTTCCTTGCTGTCATTGGAATGTGCGCCTTAATTTTTTGCCAAGAGTGGTGATAAATTTATATTACTCTGGCTGTAATCCCTCACCTGGGGTATTGTTGGAGGAGAGGGGAAACACTCAGCCCAGAAAAGGGTTTTGACAGTGTGAACTCCTTAGCTGATGAGCTTTCATCAGTATTCTCAGCATGAAGATAAATGCAACTGGGATTCATAAGAGAACAAACATAGGAACAAAATACAAACATAGGAACAACTTTTGGTGCTTTATTCTGTTAGTTTCCTTCTTAACTTCCTAACCTTTGGGAAAAACAAACAAAAATACTGAACCAGTAAGAATGCTTTTTGGTGCAAGCCACGCAACCATACTAATATTGTTTAAGGCAATATTTATTAAACAATAAGGAGTATTTATTTTTCATGAACAAGAGATCTGAAATGCGGCAGTTCCAGGGTTGGTTAATCAGTGGCCCAGAGATGTCACAGAGACCTAGGTTCTGCCGTCTTCAGTGTGTTGACTTCCTTTTGTTAATTATAATTTTAATTTTTTGAGGACCTGCTATACTGGTTTCCACAGCAGCTGTATCATTTTACATTCCCACCAACAGTGCACAAGGGTTTTAATTTCTCCACATCTGCACCACACTTGTTTTCTGTTCTTTTGATAGTAGTCATTCTAATGAATGTGAGGTGGTAGTTTTTAAAAAATATATATTTTTACTGATTTCAGAGAGGAAGGGAGAGGGAGAGATAGAACATCAATGATGAGAGAGAATCATTGATTGGCTGCCTCCTGCACGCCCCCCTCTGGGGATCGAGCCCCGCAACCAGGCATATGCCCTTGACCCGAATCGAACCCGGGATCCTTCAGTCCGCAGGCTGGCGCTTTAGTCACCGAGCCAAACCAGCCAGGGCTTTTAATTGCATTTTCCTAATGTTGGTGATGTTGAGCATCTTTTCATGTGCTTGTTGGCCATTCATATAACTTCTTTGGAGAAATGGCTACTCAAGTCCTGTGCCCAGTTTTGAAGCAGGTTGGCATTTTTTTTCATTTGGTCATTAAGTTTTAGGAGTTCTCTACATTGTTTGGATATGAATCCCTTATCAGATATATAATTTAAAAATATTTGCTTTCATTCTGTGAGTTGCCTTTACTCTGTTGACAGTGTCATTTGATGCATACAATTTTTAAATTTTCATGAAGCTCTATTTGTGACCTGTACCTTTGGTATCCTATATAAGAAATCATCATCAAATCCATTGTTATGAAGCTTTTGTTCTGTTTTCTTCCAAGAGTTTTATTGTTGAAGGTCTTACATTTAGGTCCTTAATTCATTTTGAGTTAATTTTTGTAAATGGTGTTAGGTAAAGGGTCCAGCTTCATTCTTTTGAATATTGATATCCAATTTCTTTTTGGCACCATTTGTTGAAAGGACTGTTATTTTTCTAATCAAATTGTCTTGCCACCCTTGTCAATAATCATTCAATCATATATATGTGAGTTTCTTTTTGGGCTGTGTATTTTATTCCAATAGTCTATATATGTCTTTAAGCCAATATCACACTATTTTGATTTCTGTAGCTTTGTAGTAAGTTTTGAAATCAGGAACTTTTAGTTCTCCATTCTATTCTTCTTTTTAAATTTTTTTAAAATAATTTTTAAAGAAAGGGAATAGAAGAGTCAGAGAGAGAGAGAGAGAGAGAAATATTGATGTGAGAAAGACACATCGATTGATTGCCTCCCGCACACACCCTGACTGGGGCCAGGGATTGAGCCTGCAACTGAGGTATGTACCCTTGACAGGAATCAAACCGGGGATCCTTTAGTCCACGGGCTGACACTATCCAATGAGCCAAATCGGCTAGGGCTGCTGAGTGTTTTTTAAAAATCAATGATCATAAGAGAAATTGGTCTGTAGTTTTCTTGTGTCTTTGTCTGGCTTTGATATCAGAGTAATACTGGCCTCACAGAATGAGTGAGGAAGTGTTCCCTCTTCTTTAGTTTTTTGGAAAAATTTAAGAAGGGTTGGTATTCGTTTTTTAGATGTTTGGTAGAATCCACTAGTGAAGCCATCAAGACCAGGGCTTTACTTTGTTGAGAGATTTTTTTATTACTGATTCAATCTCTATATTAGTTATAGATATATTCAGATTTTTTATTCCTTTGTGATTAGATTTGGTAGGTTTTGTGTTTTTAGAAATTTTTCCATTTCATCTGTTATCCAATTTGTTGGTGTATGGTTGTACATAGTACTCTAATTATCTTTTTTATTTCTGTAGAATCAGTAATGTTCTCATTTTCACTTCTGATATTTGTAATTTGAGTCTTCTCTTTTTTTCTTAGTCCATCCAGCTTCAGGTTCATCAATTTTGTTGATCTTTTTGAATAACTAACTTTTGGTGTCATTGATTTTTTTCCCCCTATTGTTTTTCTATTCTCTATTTCACTTATCTTTGTACTGACTTTTCTTATTCCTTCCTTTTGCTAGGTTTGGGTTAAGTTTTTTTCTCCCCCAGTTTCTTAGGTTGTAAAGTTAGGTTGTTGATTTGAGTTCTTTTTTTGTTTTTTAATGTAAGAATTTATAGCTTTATATCTCCCCCTTAGCAATGCTTTCACTGCATTCCATAAGGTTTTATATGTTGTGCTTTCATTTTCATTCATTTGAAAGTCTTTCCTAATTTCTTTTGTGATTTATTCTTAAATCTATTGGTTGTTTAAGAATATATTGTTTAAATTCCACAGTTTTGTGAATTTTCCAGATTTTTTTTGTCTTCTAACTTTATCCCATTGTGATCAGAAAAGTTACTTTGTATATCTATCTTTTTAAATATAAAGACTTAATTTGTGGCCTAAAATATGGTCTATCCTAAAAAGTGTCCTATGTGCACTTAAGTAGAATTTGCACATTGTTATTATTGTGTAGGTTGTTGTGTGTGTGTCTGTGAGATCTAGGTTTATTGTGCTGAATCCTCTATTTCTTTACTTGTCTTCTATCTTGTTGTTCCATTCTTATGAGTAGGGTATGAGGCCTCCAACTATTATTATAGAACGATTCCCTTTCCAATTATTGCTTTATATATTTTGATTGTCATTAGATGCATAAATGCTTATAATATTGATATCTTCTTGCTGTACCAAACCTTTTATAAATATGTAATGTCATTCTTTGTCTCTTATAACCTTTTTTCATTAGTATAGTCACCCCTAATTTACATAGAAAGTCTTTTTCCCCCCCATCTTTTTATTTTCAACCTGTTTGTGTCTCTGGATCTCAAGTGCATCTCTTAAGACAACATATAGTTGGGTTATGTTATTTTACCAATGCCAATCTCTGACTTTTGACCAAAAAGTTTAGTCCATTTATATTTGAAGTAATTACTGATAAGAAGGCAGTTCTGTAATTGTGCTATTTCTTATCTGTATGCCTTATGGCTTTTTTGTCCCTCATTTTCTGCATTCCTGTCTTCTTTTGTGTTTAGTTGACTTTTTTTTCAGTGTAATATATAAGTCATTTCTCATTTTCTTTTGCATATATTCTTTGGCTATTTTGTGTGTGATTACCATGGGGATTACTTTTAACATTTTAAAGTTACAATACTCTAAATAGAATTTATACCAGCTTAGGCAATAGTTCTTCAACCTGACTTGTTTGTCCATGTTTACTAGCAGTAGAAAGTTTCCATATTTGAATTAACCAGTTGATAACTGAGTGATTTCATATTCTGAAAATATGCTACCTGGAAAGCACATGTACCCAAGAACTGCACAGAACAGTTAAAAAATTCAGAAGTAGTTGATATTTGTTTAAATGAGGAGAGAAAAGGAAAGAGGAAATTAATGAATGATAAAAAGGAAGCTGATGTCAAAAATAGCGAACATTATTTGAGTTTGGGAACCATTCTCATATGGTTTTGTCATAATTTGATAGGGTTTTAGATAATGTCTTAATAATAGTATGACATCCTTAATTGGACTCACATTTAATTACATTAATTGAGGGAACAGATTTGGAATGTTCATGATTATTACATTTCAATTAGGCCTGAAAACTTCAACTGTGAATGAATAATGAGAATAATGAATCTTAATTCGCTGTAGGGAAAAAAAAATTCATCCAGTGTAATGTGTAATTCAAGCTGTTTCTGCAGTATGAACATGTTGAATTGGAGGCAGATGCAGTACTCATATCTATTAGAAGCAATGTGGTGGTGTGGTTGAAGACTCAGACTGGTGCTGGGTTCCAGCCCCAAATCCACATGGGTGAGTTACTTTTTTGCCTCAGAGTTGTTATCTGTAAATGGCAATGATGTTCATGATAGTGCCTACCCTATGTACCTGGTTCCCTTGCTAATCCTTTCTAAATTTCTCCCTCTCCTTTAGTTTATATCCTCATGTGAATAAGGAGATTGAACTAGATGGTCTAAATTTCTAAATGTAGGAGTGGAACTCAGAAAAGGGAATTGAAAAGATTGTGTACCATGGAGTATTGTGAAGGTAAAAAGATACGAAATGAAAGGTCATAGACGGAGAAGGCCTAAGCTTGGAATAGTTGGGGTTTCATCACATCATAGAGATACTTTAACGGATTGGATAACAATGTTGGAGTTGAACCTCTCACAATGGCGTGGCTTGACTCATCTCAGAGAAGGGAATTGCCTGTTTGTGTTCTCCTTCCCCCGTTTCTTCTGTTGTCACTATTAGTAGCTCACTAAGAGCCTCCTTAAAAGAATTTCTTCTGAGTGTTCTGTTAGAAAGCAGCTTTTATTTTGTGAAAACACAAGTGTTTTTCTTGACGTTTCTGCATGTGGGTGAAGCAGACCTTTGAGGAAGCTGATAAGAATGGTGACGGCTTATTGAATATTGAAGAGATACACCAATTGATGCATAAACTAAATGTCAACCTACCCCGAAGAAAAGTCAGACAAATGTTTCAGGTACGTTTTTTACAATCCAGTTGGCCTTAAGTAAAATCCACATGAGTGGTTATTGGTGTATTCAGGTATTTTAAAGGGCTAATTTTTGGGAAGCTAATATTACCTGCTGTGTTTTGCTTTGTTTTTCTTTGACAAAGAGAGACATTTTGTTCCATCAAGGAAAAAACACACTTTCATTCATAATTTCACTTCCTAAAAATGCCTTGTTGCTGTTTTCAGAGAGTGATCATAAGCATCTTACCTGACAAATAATGGAGTAAATGTGATCAAGTCTCCTAGATAGGATGGCAATATCTCAACTGTCCACCTCCCAGACTGTTGTGAGGATCAGAATAAAGACATGAAAAAGAAATTGCACTTGTTGAAATCCCCAAGGGTCCTCTATTTTGTTTCAGATGAGTTTAAAATTCAGAATCCATGGGACTCAGAAGTGCTGTATCACTTTTATGTTTAATGCATCAAGCAGGTTAGAGGGTGAATCAGCAAATGTGTTTAAGGAGCTCTCCCGAAGTTCATTCAACTGCCTGTTGGTATTAGAGGAGATGCTCTTCCCCTGTTGGCAATTCCGTGAGAAAAAAATCCTTGGGCCCAAACTTAGTCCTCCGTAGGTGTAGAAGTCAGCTCTGCTAAGTTCGAGTTGGTGTGAAGACAATGTTAGATTATTAGTAATTACTGCGATATGAATTTAGGAAAGGCTCTTCTTTGGAGGCAAGTCACATGCATAATCCATGATTTGTAATGATTTTCTCATTGACTACATAGGTGGTGTTTTGTACCTCTAAAAAGAAGTATAGGGGGTGATATGTTACAATGTTTTGTGCTTTGTTTTCTAATCACTTGCTCTTAGAGGGGATAAGGGCAGAAACAACATGAGGGGTGAGTTGCAACAATGAGTGGAAGGTGGAGGCTGGCTTCCATCTGTGACCTCTTACAGTGGTCCTGCCATTTGAAACTCTAGGCTGGATATGGTCTGCATTATGGAGAATTTGGTCCCATTACACCAGAGGACAGCCTGAGAGGAAGGAATGAGATATGCTGTAGAAGGAATCCCAGAGATGGAGTGAGGGACATAGGAGGAGAAATAGGTTGTCATGTATTTTGTGAATTCTCTTTAAACTATATAAAAAGATTTGCCATGTTCCTGGCTCTCTCTGTGACATCTCACTTTTGTCCTGTTGTGAACTCCACGTCCCCATCTGATCCTTCCTGTAGGTGGTGTTTATAGTACTGAAGAGGTAGCTGCTGATTGAATCAGACAGGCCAAGCTTACAGAGGAGGGTAAAGTTTATGTCTACAAAAATAATGATTTTCTGGGTACTTTTTGGAAGATAAGGAAGAAACATAAGATATTGATCTATTTTTAATTCTGTATTTTTCCACTTCAGACACCTTTTATGTTTAATGCATCAAGCAGTTTAGAGGGTGAATCAGGAAATGTGTATGTCAAATGTTTCTGGGCTCACAGTAAATCCTTTAGAGAAGTTTTAAAAAAACATTAAAGGTCTCTTTTTATGACATTTGATTTAAAGAACTTATCAAGCCAGAAGTGAGTGGAGAAGCTGTTGGGCCTGCTGTACGTATAACATTGCTACTGGGCCTTGCTTCTTGCGGGGTTCTGTAAATACTCGTGGTGGGAGAACCAAGGATCTTAGTGTTATTTCAGGAACAATCTCTCTCTCTCTCTCTCTCTCTCTCTCTCTCTCTCTCTCTCTCTCTCTTTTACTGAATTGTTGATAAAGACATTAAAGACTCCCTAGCATTTTCTTTGACTATTTATTCCAATGCAAGATTCAACTGATTTTTAATTTTTATTTATTTTTTAAAATATATTCTTATTGATTTCAAAGAGGAAGGGAGAAGGAGAGAGAGATAGAAACATCAATGATGTGAGAGAATCATTGATTGGCTGCCTCCTGCATGTCCCCTGCTGGGGATTGGGCCTGCAACCTGGGCATGTGCCCTTGACCAGAATTGAACCCAGGACCCTTCAGTCCACAGACCAATGCTCTATCCACTGAGCAAAACCAGCTAGGGCTCAACTGACTTTAAAAAAAATCGTTTAATGTATGGATAGCTTCTTTTGAAGTCTTTGGTGCTATGGTTTAAACCTCAGAGTTTTACTACTCTTAATTTTTTAGGCATATATAAGGAAGTCTTGAAAAATGTTTTATCTCTGTATCCAGGGTTAGATATTTTGAAACAAAGTTATGGAAGAAACATGACCATTAGACCTAATTTCTTAGGGTCCAAAAACTCTACAACCAGAAGCCTCAAACACCCAAATATTGATATTCCATGGACCAATCTATCTCTACCTTTAAAATTACAGAAGGCAATGGCAATCAGCCTTACAAAGAAACTGTGTCTCATTAAATATTGATCAAAGTTTTTGCTCATAAAAACTTTGACTTTCAAATCTATGTTTAAAATCATATAACAGCTGCCTGTACTTCACAAAATCTAGTACTTCAAAATGCCATTGATTCCTTGTCGGTTTTTATTCAGTTACAATTGTTTACACGTAGAATGAAGAAGAGCATGTAAATGGATTGGTTTTCCATTATATATTCCCAACAGTTTTATGACAAATTCATTCAATCAGAAGGAAGATACCTGGTGAAAGATCCTTGCTTAATAATTGCTAGAAACAAATAATTTGAACTACAAATCCGTGCAGATGGATTTTTCAGATTCCTGTGGAAGAAAAGCAGGGAGGTACCAATGATGCTGATGGCTGTAAGAGCACTAAGCTACCTATGCAGAATTAACAGAGCTTCTGTTATAGGTAACATTTATACGTGATTGAAAAGCAGCTCCGAAAGTGATGAGAGACTGGCATTTTTGTTATGTGTTAACACCTTTCGTATCACTCACGAGCTTTCTCGTGTTTCGCGCGTCATCTGTTAAGGACTGCTCACGAGTTTTCTCGTTTTTCACGCGCCGTTATGGACCTTAGATGTCAACACACTGTCTTGTCCACGTCGAATGAAGCGATCTCATTGGTGGAAACTGTGCAGGTCAATCTACGAAAAACTATATAATTGCACGAACCCATAAAGCATTGCAGTTACATTGTATTTTGGTCATTCCAATAGTCTTCGTCTTCAATTTCCTGGCGCTTTTAGAAATGCCCTCTCTCAGAAAAAGGAAGGAAACCAACGAAACTGATACACTTCCTTTCATGTTGTTCCATTCTAAGGAAAACGATGAAATGGACAAAAAAAGTAGTGCTGTACCTTATAAACTGTGGACTTTTCAATTCATTTGTGTACAATGACGTCCTCAATCCACAAGCAAAAATGAAGTATAAACAGTTTCTGCTAT
>NW_005366679.1:2699290-2706004 GCF_000412655.1 Myotis brandtii | reverse complement strand
GTTTAATTGTTTTTGTAAATAAAAATGTTATAATTATTGAAAAACAATACCTAAAGTGCATTATGATCTGTAGTTATGATGATTTAAATAACGTGCAGTTTGCCCAAAAACGTGCGGTCCCTGGCGTATGTCATAGAGATTTCTATGCGGTACGAAATGTGTTAAGTGTGTCTTCTCTCTTTTGTTTATGTTATCTTGTCTAAGATTTCTCTTTTTCATTAGTTTCTTCAAAAGATCAGCTTTTGGTTTAATTGTTCACCTTTGATATGTTCTATCCATTTGTTTTCTATGTCATTGCTTTCTGCTTTTGCTTATAATTTATTTCTATTTTCTTTAGCTTAAATTTTTTTCTAGATTTTTAAGTTGAATTATTAACTTCTCTATTTTTGATTTACTTTGCTTTTGAATAAATTGAAAACTTCAAGTTTCCTCTACTGCTTTAACTTCATCACACAAATTTTAATATGTGGTGCATATTTTAATATGTGGTTCACTTCTACATGTTTTAGTTCCTACTTAGAAGGGTATTATGTTGTTCCCACAGTTTTTTTTAACTTTCTTTGTTGATTTATAAATTTATGGTTCTGAGAGAAATTAGTTTTTAAAATAAGCTTAATTCTTTATAATTTGTGACGTTGCTTGTGGCCTAATATATAGCCAATTTTAAAACTGATCCATGTATGCTAGAAAAGAATATTTACCATTTGTAAAATGTGCACTCTCTCTTTTATAGTAAATATTTACCAGCACTGAATTTCTTGTTTCAAACTCTGACCCTGACACGATTTTAATGTGCCTCTTTCAGGAAGCTGATACAGATGAGAATCAGGGAACGTTGACATTTGAAGAGTTCTGTGTTTTTTACAAAATGATGTCATTGAGACGGGACCTTTATTTGTTGCTCTTGAGCTACAGTGACAAGAAAGATCACCTAACTGTGGAAGAATTGGCCCAATTTTTGAAGGTGGAACAAAAGGTATTATTAGACTACTGAGTTGAATGTTTACTTAAAAATATTTGTGAAAGATACATGGGTTTTTCCTTGGGGTTGGATGTAGATATAGTTTAAATTTAGGGTAGAAGTAGAAACATCAAAATTCCAAAAAAATCTTACTATGAGTTATTTAAAACGTGTTTCAGCAGCTTTTTAAAGAGGGAGTGATAAATTGAACACATATAATTTTTTACCTTAAAGATGTTGAGCACAGATATGTATTTTTTTTACACAAAGTAACCAATGGTAACTTATACATTTCATTTTAGATACAACAGTAATTTCCTTTACAATAACAATATAGCTGAATATTTGTTAACTATGACATAATTCCTAACTAGCAATATAATAATTCATAGATAATTCTGATAGGAAATTGGCATTTGACCATATGAGAAGGCTAAGTAAATTAAGTCCTGATTAGCAAAGGGCATTCCTAAATATATTTAAATTAGATCTTTTAATATTGTGTCAGCTGAATTGTGGCCAAGTCTTGTTCTAGTGCTTTTTTTTTTTGATATTACCTTAAACTCTGTTTCTCACTAAAGTGGAAAAATAATATTTTTGTTTTTCCCAGCTTTATTGAGGCTTACTTGATGAATAAAAATATTAAAGGTGTACAATATATGAGGATTTGATATATGTATACATTGTGAAATAATGACCACAATGCTAATTAACATATTCAACACTCATATAGCTATGATTTTTTTTGTGTGTGGCAAGAATATTTAAGACCAGCTCTCTTAGCAAATTTTAATGCTATTAAATAGACTGTTTAGAAAAATTAGATTTTGCTAAATCATAAGCATTGAACCTAAGAGATAATATAATTTCTGAGAAGTATCACTGAAATATGAAATACTGGCTCACAAGATTAGCTTCCTCTATCACTATTCATTAGTATTTTAAATATCACTGTTAAACTATGGGGCTCAATGGATTTTTGATCAAATATCACATCCTTTGTATTGCTACTTAATTAAAGAAATTATTTCTGAAGAGTTTACTTTTCCCAGTGACACTAAATATGTAATGTTCATGCAGCAACCTTGAGGCCGACTCAGTAATATATCATGTCCTGCCTTTTGGTGCCTCCCATTAGTATTGTTACAAATATTAATTCATTTAATCCTCACAGCTGCCTTATAAGGAAGCCACAGAGAAAGTAAGTGACTCATTCAAGATCACACTGTCAATGACATCAGCTAGCTGACTGGAACACAAGCAGTCCAGCTCCAGAGCTTTCTGTACACTAGCCATCTTGCCTAGCTTTTTATTTTTTCTTGCTAACCTTTATGTTCTTGAATCAACATGACAGGCTGCTCTCATGATTCAATGGAAGGATATATACAGATAATGCACAGGTAGATTTACCTACAACACTCTGTTTTGGTAAAGAATCATTTTCTCTCAACATAAATTTATGATTAGCAAACTTCATTGTCTGCTTTTGCAGTTAGCTACTAGCTTACAGTGAGTGGATTTTTGGCAATGGATTTGCATTGATTATTAATTATATTTAATTAATTTTATTGCTTCATAGAGCACATTTTTCTAGTAGTGGAAGGGTTGTTTTCACTGATTAAATGTGAAAGATGCAAGGAAGATTGAGCTCATGATCTTTTGCAAAGATAAAGTGGCTATACATTAGTAACTACAAACACTGTTCATTAACCCACTTTGCACTAAGCTTTTTTTAGTGTAGAGAAACACAGATCATGATATTTCAGGTACTCGACTAATGTTCTGTTTTGTTTAGATGAATAATGTGACCACAGACTATTGCCTTGACATCATAAGGAAATTTGAAGTTTCAGAAGAAAATAAGGCGAAAAACGTTCTTGGCATAGAAGGTAAAATAACAAAAATTCTTAATTTCTCATTTTTCAATTTAGTTCACTAAGTTAAATTCTTGCAAAAATTTTAGAAAGAGAAATCAGAAATATCTCTGGAATTACTGATGATTCCAATACCTATTTTCCTACAAAGCAGATGCCATCATATTGCCACTTCTTTTACTTTTGCAATGACAATTTACATTTTTTACTCCTCGCAAAGCAATTTGAAGCCACTATGTATGAAGATACTAAGAAATATTTGGACTTCTTTCAAATAGCTAATTTTGGGGAATAGCCTCAACCTGATAATTTTATGAAGGGAAATTAGGCCCTAAAATAAGTAATCTAGGAAATTAGGGACTTGAAAGTAAACATGTTTCTTAAAAAATGTTGACAATGAGCCAGTTTTACCCAGTTGGTAGTAGTGGAGAGGTTTGTTGGAACCACAAATCTCTTTAATACAACCATCTCATTTTACCATCGAGAAAAGTGAAGTTAAGTAATTTGCCAACAGATAGATATTCAGAATCTATATCCAAGGATCTTATATATAAATAGTATGATTAATACAACCATCTCATTTTACCATCGAGAAAAGTGAAGCTCAAAGAAGTTAAGTAATTTGCCAACAGATAGATACTCAGAATCTACATCCAAGGATCTTATATATAAATAGTATGATATGAATGTAGCTACTAGCTACATGTGTGTCTAAATTGTGTGTATGTAAAGTATGTAAGGAAATCAATTGCAGGCTGAACAGATATTTTAGTGAAAGACCACTGGGCCATTTGCTGCCCTGAAGATCATGCAAAGCCAGGATTCATCTCACCATTTTTTATTGTTGGCCTAGTTCCCTTGCTCCCAGGCTGTGTGGACAAGGGGGTTTTGGTGACATGTGCTTACTTCCTGAGGTTGAGGGTAATTAAAATGAAGAGGAATAATTTAAAATTTACATGATCAAAAACCATTTAAAGACAGCCAGAAAAAATAAACTAATTTGGACATTTGCTAAGAAGTGAATCTTTTCCTTGGTGTGGCCCTAAGATGGATTAAACATGACTTCTAAGTTTTGGCCATAAAGAAAGGCATGAAGAAATTCTCCAGAGTCTCAGAGGATATTTACAGATAGAGTTTTACCATATGGCTCTTGAAGCCTTGAAACAATTTACCCTAATAACCATTCCACTTAAGTACTTGTGAGTCATTCATGTATTTATTCATATACTAATGAATGCTTCTTCTACTTAGACATTATGTTTTGAAAACTGTAGAAAAACTGATAGGGTTTTCTACATAACCTTTAAGCATTATTTCAGAGTTATTAAATGTGCTGGCAATTAGCAGCATCTTTGTAAGCCAATTTCATAGTCAAATAATCACACCCTAAATTTGGCTGTGCCTATTTTTCAAATTTACTTAATAACCTATCAAATTATTGGTACAGCATTCTACTGCTTAGTATAAATAACGCTTTAACATTGTGTCAGTCACCAATTAGGTCACAGAGCATAATCCTAGCTTGAGCTCAGTAGTTACTGAATGGCTTTGTAGGAAACCCACTCAATCAAAATTTTTAAAAAGTCTGTTTTTCTGTAGGTTATATTTAAACTGCTACTCCCAAAAGTCATATTTAAGCTTTTGTCATTACTTGACTCAACAAATCTCATTGCTCCAGTGTTCCCTGCCAAGGCTGTCCTAGGGTAATCACGAAGATAATCACTATGAACATATTTGATCTCTCTTGTTCCTGTTACAGTCAATCAAGTACATATGCCTTAAAGCTATAGTACTCCACTCTCTCTTCCAAAGGCTTCACCAGCTACATGCGAAGTCCTGCTTGTGATATATTTAACCCACTGCACCATGAAGTGTACCAGGACATGGATCAGCCCCTGTGCAACTACTATATCGCATCCTCTCACAACACGTACCTGACTGGGGACCAGCTGCTCTCTCAGTCCAAGGTGGACATGTACGCTCGGGTGCTACAAGAGGGCTGTCGCTGTGTGGAAGGTACGTCCTTTGTCTGAGCTCCGGTTTGTGTCGGTGAACACATCCTTTAGTTGTTCCATCAAGTCTTCCATAAATAATAGAGACCTAAAAAATGCACTCACACTAATGAGAATCATTTTCCTGCTATTGTAAAGTCTTCCTTAACTCACAATCATCTCTGGCTTCTCCCTGCTATCAGTCAGGAGAGAGAGAGAGATCAGTACTTGCAGTTGGGACATAACACCTTTGGTTGCTGAAAAATTGTACTAACAATGAAAATTTTTCTAGAAAGGTATTTTTGATTCAATAGTGGGGAAAATAGTTCAAGATTACTATTTGTTTTCAGGATACTTCATGGTCTATCAACACTTTTTCGATTTATAGTGGGTTCCTGGGGGTGAGTACACAGATGTAAGACATGGTTTCTATCTCCAAGGAGCGTAGTCTAGTGGAAGGATGGAAGTTAAAGCAATAGTACAGTGTGAGAATTCCAGCAGTTGAATCATATACCATATACGTGGTAGAGAAGTGTGACAAATCAGGTAGGCTGAGTAGACTTGGGTCAATCATAAAGGGTTTTGAGTGCTGTAGTGAGGAATTTCAACTTCAGCTTTGGTGTCTAGGGTCCAATAAAAAGTCTTAATACTTATAGTGATATGATCAGGTTTGAAGTTTAGAAAGATTGCTTGGACAATAGTGCACTGGGACTCTAGTTATATATAAAATAGTAGTAAAGTTACAAAAGTAAATTAACATATTTTAAAAGTGGATAGTCATTATAACTATCTGCATACAGAACCATTAAGCTCACTACAAATTTAGCACTCTGGAAATAATGCTTTAAGTCATGGCATTTTTGCTGTGGATATAGAGAACACCTCCAGACAATAGTGATTGACAAGTGAGTAACTTAAGCAACTACTGGTAAATAATGAAGATGATAATAAAATATTAACATGAAGAAAAAGCTTTTGAGCAGCAAAAGGTCTTGAGGTGCCATTCTGCTCTTAGCCATTACTCTACCCTTTGTTCCCTGAGCGCTCAACAAGTTATACATGTCTGACATCATAGAGATACAGGGCGGGGGCCCGGGCTGGGGGTGGGGATGGCACACACCGTCATAGTGTTCAGCTGCAGTAATGTCCTTGGTCAGGATATATATATGGCATCTTAGGGAAGAGTAATCAGTCAGTCTTTCTTGGTAAAGTGGGCTTGTCAGAAAATCAAATTGATAACATTTTTTACATGGCTTTTTATTCCTCTGATTTTCAGCCCGAATTGCTTAATAAATATGGATGTTCTGTCCAGGAGATTTTCACTCTCATTATGGAAGTGATGTTGCATCGCTGGTATAATTGGTTTATAACCTTTCCTGTTATCACTGGGAGCTCTATCAGGTGGAACGTTTTTAAATGACATTATGAAAAGATGTCGTGTTAGCTGCTTGGCCTTTACAACTGACCAACCCTGTCAGAGTGCTTTTGGGAGCCTCTACTCTATGGTCTGGTTGAAAAATGGGCCCTGACTGTTTTGTGGCTATGGGGATTGGTTAGAAGATTTTGACCTTGCCAGCATTCTCATGACAGCATGAGCTTTTATAGGAAATGTTGCTGCCATTTAAACATGGTTACTGATACCACCTGTTAGGATGCCAGCACCATTTGGAGTGTTGTTATCTTCATACTAGAGACCTGATGCATGAAATTTGTGCAAGAGTAGGCCTTCCTTCCCCTGGCTGCCAGCACCAGCTTCCCTCTGGCACCCAGGACCTGGGCTTCCTTCTGGCCACTGGCAGGCACCCGGGACCCAGGCTTCCCTCTCAGCCCAGCTTCATCCGGAAGGATGTCTGGTCTAATTAGCATATTATGCTTTTATTATTATAGA
>NW_005366679.1:2696746-2699090 GCF_000412655.1 Myotis brandtii | reverse complement strand
GTCAGTTAATTTGCATATACTCACTGATTAGCCAATGGGAAGGGTAGCGGTCGTACGCCAATTACCATGTTCCTCTTTTATTAGTGTAGATAACAGACAGTCAAGAAATCAGACCTAAAATCTGAACATTAGGAGAACCATCATCGGCAATGGATATTCTGCCTGTATGAAACTCTCAGCAAATAGTTTATGATCAATGTAGTTTTAAGAGCTATTTGTATGTGTCCATGACAATGAGGTCAGGGGTGGCATTGCCTTGTCTATGTTGCATTTTGGGGGGAAAAGGTTAGTTCATTTGTGAGGAACCCTGTTATGCCCTTTCGCATCCAAGATGGGACTATAAATCAAGGTACAAATTGTTAAAATTCTGTATTTTTGAAACACCTGTTTATTGTTTTAACACCTATATCCAAAGACCAATGAAAGAATGCCAAGTGTATGTCAAAGGATGGATGGAGCTTCTCTTCTGAGAAGATGCTTTTGATACATTTGATCTCATTTGCAGGCCCATATATAACCTGCATAGTAATGTCTTAAAACTTTTGGTCTTCTTAATAGCATATTTACTCTTAAACTTTGTTTCCATTATTCCTATGCTATTAACTTTGAATGTTCTTTTTTTCTTTTATTTTCTCTAAATGTTTCCTCCTAAGAATATTTTAACAACTAATGCTTAATTGATTAATATAGGTAACTGTGTTAGAACCAATAGGAGATCTCTCTCTCTCTCTCTCTCTCTCTCTCTCTCTCTCTCTGTGTGTGTGTGTGTGTGTGTGTGTGTGTGTGTGTGTGTGTGTGTATCGTTTCTTTAGGAAACATCAGTATTTGCTTTTAAGGTCTCCAACTGATTGGGCGAGACCTGCCTCTCACGTTATGGAGAATAATCTGCTCTACCCAAAATTTACTGATGTAAATGTTAATTACAAATATCTTTATCTTTATAGCAACATCTAGACTGGTGTTTGACCCAAACTGGGCATCATAGCCCAGACAAGTTGACATATAACATTAACCATCAAATCACATTATGGTTATGGTGAACATGTTTTAGAAGGAGATGGAGATATTATTTTGAGGTAATACACAAAACACACATATAGGAAATGTGTTACTAAAATAGAGAATAGCTATGGTCCTGAACTGTGTGGCCTTAATTACAAGGCAGTTTCAGTTGGCATGCCATTAGCCAAATCCAGCCTGCAGAATTATGTTTGGTCCACATTGTAATTGGTACAAATTGTTAAAATTCTGTATTTTTGAAACACCTGTTTATTGTTTTAACACCTATATCCAAAGACCAATGAAAGAATGCCAAGTGTATGTCAAAGGATGGATGGAGCTTCTCTTCTGAGAAGATGCTTTTGATACATTTGATCTCATTTGCAGGCCCAAATATAACCTGCATAGTAATGTCTTAAAACTTTTGGTCTTCTTAATAGCATATTTACTCTTAAACTTTGTTTCCATTATTCCTATGCTATTAACTTTGAATGTTCTTTTTTTCTTTTATTTTCTCTAAATGTTTCCTCCTAAGAATATTTTAACAACTAATGCTTAATTGATTAATATAGGTAACTGTGTTAGAACCAATAGGAGATCTCTCTCTCTCTCTCTCTCTCTCTCTCTCTCTCTCTATCGTTTCTTTAAGAAACATCAGTATTTGCTTTTAAGGTCTCCAACTGATTGGGCGAGACCTGCCTCTCACGTTATGGAGAATAATCTGCTCTACCCAAAATTTACTGATGTAAATGTTAATTACATCTAAAAATATCTTTATAGCAACATCTAGACTGGTGTTTGACCCAAACTGGGCATCATAGCCCAGACAAGTTGACATATAACATTAACCATCAAATCACATTATGGTTATGGTGAACATGTTTTAGAAGGAGATGGAGATATTATTTTGAGGTAATACACAAAACACCCATATAGGAAATGTGTTACTAAAATAGAGAATAGCTATGGTCCTGAACTGTGTGGCCTTAATTACAAGGCAGTTTCAGTGGGCATGCCATTAGCCAAATCCAGCCTGCAGAATTATGTTTGGTCCACATTGTAATTTTAAAAATAGATTAATTGTCAATAGCTACAAAATGGAAAATTCCACAGCAATAGCACCTAGGTTTTGGATTTTTCTCAGATCTGGTAACCAGAGTGACAAGTAATTGTCTCATTAGACATACAGTTGCTGTTGGCCTACTGCTCTCATTTGTGTTGCCTGCTAGGCTCTTGTTGTTGTTTGAGCTTGTGACCTCCGAGGCCAGTGGTCGGCAAATCGCGGCTCGCGAGCCACATGCGGCTCTTTGGCCCCTTGAGTGTGGCTCTTCCACAAAATACCACG
>NW_005366679.1:2649665-2696731 GCF_000412655.1 Myotis brandtii | reverse complement strand
GGCCTGGGCGAGTCTATTTTGAAGAAGTGGCGTTAGAAGAAGTGGGGGGTGTCGGTCGGTCAGTTGGGCGTCAGGAGACTCGGTGCAGGCTCGGTGCAGGCGGGCCGCAGGATATGCAGCGCGGGGGTGGCGCCAAATATCAACAGTACTTAAACTGTATAGGTAGGTTAATAACAATGTACCTACTTATATAGTTTAAGTTTAAAAAATTTGGCTCTCAAAAGAAATTTCAATCGTTGTACTGTTGATATTTGGCTCTGTTGACTAATGAGTTTGCCGACCACTGTCCTAGGCCAACGTCATGAGAACTGTCAAGGTTCTACAGAGGATCCTGCTTAGCCTGGATTGGGATTTAGAGAAGCAGAGTGAAAGTGAAAGGAGGCAATTCAGTGACCTTCAATGAAAGAAGGGAAGGTTTGAGGCAGGGATTGTATGTGAGGAAACTTGCCTAACTGGAAGAACAAGTCTGTGAGTTTGGGTGTAGGAGAAATAAGGTTGACTTGTCAGACAGGAGCTAGGATATTAATTAAGACAATACTATTTTCTTTAACTATCCAACCTAAAATCTGTTTCCTTAAAACAACTGAAGTTCATTTCTTGCTTATATGAACTTCAAAACAGTTGCTCCTAATGGGTGAATCTTAGGGGCCAGACTCTTTCTATCCTGTGGCTGTGCCACCTTCAACAATGGCTTCTAAGTCACAAGAGAAGAGAGAGCAGGGATGGCTGTGTAGGGCAAGCATGTCAAACTCAAAGGCTAGCACAGGCCAAATAAACAATGTTTAAGTTTATGTGGGCCACAAAAAAATAAAAGCTTGAATTTTCATAGAAACCTAGGTTTATTTCGATAAGAGACATGCTGAATACAAAGGGCTGAAATGAGTAATCGTTAACATAAAGTAATAGAACATTTTAATAAAAATTAATATTTTTTCTTGAACATTAACTTGCCAGACACTGAGTAACTGCACAAATTAATAAGTGTAACACAAATAAAGCCATTTTTCTTATTCTCTGAAAGTAAAATATTTCTTGTTGCACGCACCAAACAAATCATGATGTGGCAATTGACTGCTAAAATATTCGCTGCTAGTACTAGTGGAGAGAAATGGTGTGCCTGCTCGTAAGGCGCATAAGGGAAATGAATGCAACACGATTACAGTAATCAGTCATTAGCAAACATTGTAGTTTGTTATTAATAATTATGTATAACAGGATATTGTAAAAATTAAGTTCCGAAATTTTTATTAAAACGTTTCTTACATACCGTTATATTGGCCACAAAAATATTTGTTGTGGGCTGCATGCGGCCCGTGGGCCACAAGTTTGACATGCTTGGTGTAGGGCAAGGTTTTGTAGACCAGACCTAGATGTGGTACACACCATTTCTGCCCACAGTTTGATGACCACATCCCACTGCAAGGGAAGGCTGGTCAGTTAGTCC
Organism: Myotis brandtii; assembly: GCF_000412655.1. NCBI lineage: Eukaryota > Metazoa > Chordata > Mammalia > Chiroptera > Vespertilionidae > Myotis > Myotis brandtii. Next base: position 2,695,287 of record NW_005366679.1, on the reverse strand, counting down.
AGCTGTGTGCCAGGGTGAAAGGGAAAGCAGGCTGAGTGAATGGCTAGCCAGTCTCTAGCACCAGATTTAGGGACCTTGGGGTTAAGCAGGCAGGGGCTGCTGTAGGATATTTATTAATACATTTAGCATATATCTACTGGGTATATAATATGTGTTGGATGCTGAGTTATGTACCTGGTAGGCTTTTGAGCAAAGGAGCAGTGTTTTGAGAAATGAGTCTGATAAAAAAAGAGAAGGCAAACTCTAAGTCTGGGAGGATGGTGAGGGAGCCAATGTCTCTCCAGCTCAGAGCCAGTGAGGTTGTCTACACACATAACAATATTAATTTATCAATAACCATATCAGTTACTACGTGCCATATTATAAGTGACTATATATACGTAATCACCACTGAGACTTATGATCAAGTGCTATTACTATTTTCCTTTTATAGATGGTAAAAGTAAGACTTTAAATTATTTAATCATTTGCTCATATTCACATAAATCTTGGCAGGACCTGGGGATTTGAACTTAAGATGTTGATGTTATTTTATAACTATGGTAAAATTAATAAAATAGAAATAAATCTAATGGAAACATAATGATTTTAAGTAAACAATAATGAAAAACCTTGTTATTGATTTGAGATGGTCACTGTGACTTATTAAAAGACCTTAGTAAACTGAAGACGTGAAATTAAAGAAACAACCTGTTAAGAAATATCACTATCCTCGGAACATTTGATTGGATTCAGATCAATTTCATTTTCTTTTTTAAAAATGTTTTTATTGATTTTAGAAAGAGAGGAAGGGAGGGTAGAGAGAAAAACATTGATGTGAGAGAGAAGCATCGATCAGCTGCCTCCTGCATACCCCCTACTGGGGATCAAGCCTGCAACCCTGTCATGTGCCCTGACCAGGAATCAACCAGTGACCTTTTGGAGAATGAGACACTGCTCATACAACTGAGCCACACTGGCCAGGGTGGTTCAGATCAATTTCTAATGAGAATTCATGGTACATGCTAAGCTGATTGTGAATATGACATCTTTGTTAACTTATAAGCACTCACAAACAAATTATTTATCTTTAATTCCTTATTCTAATAAACACCTATTTCTCTGTTTGACATCTTCAGGATCATAACATGGTATATGTATAATCTCAAAAAATAAAATAATATTTGTCTGATGTTTCCAGTAATATTAGTAAATGCCAGAAACTTTTGGTTGTTGATGTGAAGCTTTGTTTTTGGCAGTTGACTGTTGGGATGGCCCAGATGGAGAGCCAGTCGTTCACCACGGTTATACTCTCACTTCAAAAATCCCCTTCAGAGATGTTGTGGAGACCATCAACAAGCACGCCTTTGTGAAGAATGAGTAAGTGTAGCAACACCTGGGAGCTAAGCTAAGGCGGCACATGGAGCATCTCCTGATGTAATGTGACTACAAAAGCACACACTCATCCTTGGAGTATTCATCTCTTTTCTGCTACCGTGGTTCTTTCCTTCCGACCCAACAAAACATAAAACAAATAATATGGACTCTATGTACATACTTTCTCATGCTCCATTTATTCCATACCCCATCATGTCTCTAGACGTTGCCTCAAAATGTGGTCTTGCAAAGAGTGATCTCAAAATTTCTAAACCAGGGTGTACTGTTATGGGTTCACTCAGCGAGATAGACCACCGACTCAGAATTTAAATTTAAGAGCCTTTATTAAGCTGGCCAGCTGGCTACAGTTACAGCACCCTGCCGAAGCAGAGGCTGAACTGCAGCGCTGACTTCCATGGCCAGCGACTAGTTACAGCACCCTGCGTGAGCAGAGGCCGAACTGCAGCGCCGTCTACTACAGGAGTTACATTTTATTATTAAATTTTGTGGAGGCCCAGAGAAAAATGTGTCTTTCAAATTCTGGGCCCCCCAATATGGAGGAAACTCTCTTTATTTATACTTTTTCTAGTCCTTTGTCTCCCAAATTTGGAATGAGACTTCTGGGCCTTTTGAGAAAGAAGGCCTCCATGCTGGGAAGGGGCCATGAGATCATATCTCAAGGCCTGGCCTGATGTCAGTACCTTCCTATCTATGTGTTTTAGGAACAGATAGCACAACATGACCCGTCTGGCCGAAGCGCCAGATATGCAGCCCAGCACAGTACAGAGTGTCTATAAAGTCTGGAAACACAGGTTACTATACACAGTAGTTTATTGATATTGTATTAAATTTCAGTAAAATAATATCTAGGTTCCAGACTTGCTGTGTCGAGCTTACTTATTTTAGTGGACCCCTCCTTGGTATATGATACTGTTGACTGTTTTCTCCCTAATACTTGCTTTTTTTGGTTTCTGTTATAACATTCTCTCCTCCATTGCTGTCATTATTTCTTACTCTCCTTTTTTGGCCTATATGGTCTTCTATTTTATTTCCTCATTTCTTTAATAGTCATTATTTCCCAAGTTGTTGCCCTTGGCCTACTTTTTTGGTTATTTGTCTAATCATACATCCAGAACTTTCCCCTTAAGTTTCAGAACTATATAGAAAAATTCTTAGTAAAAATTCATCTGCATATCCATACTATAGGTACCTCAAAATCAATAAATGCCATTATTTATTCAAGTATTTATTTAGATATTTAATGGTGCCTACTCTAAGAAAGGCACACTATAGTAGGTGCAAGAAGCCACAACACTGAACAAAAGATAACTCTTCTAACATCAGGCAGCTTATCCCCTAAACTGAACTTACATCTCATTCTTCCAAACCTACTCTGGCTCTGTATTTTTTATTATTTTATTATTATTTTTTTAGTTAGGAGTAGCACTGCCAATCAGTGGCTTTAGCCAGAAACTGGGAGTCATTCTCAATTCAGCCAATTCTTTTCAATTCTACTTCTTAAATTATCCTTTGACTCTATTGCCTTCTCTTTATTTTCACTTCCCCTTTTGGAAATATTCCACACTGGTGCAATATTTCTCTTTCTGAAAATATAGGCAAGTTGTATTTCTTGTCTTAAAGTCCCACAAAAGCTCCCTCTAGTACACAGCTGTGTCTTCCATGCCCTTCAAAGCCTGGCTCCTTCCTTGTCTTCCAGTGTCTTCTTTCATGAGACTTAGGATTCTGCCTTCACTGACTGTCTTTAGGATTTCCCAGTGATCCCAGTTCTTTCACAACTCCCAACCTTGGCATATGCTATTCTCTCCGTCTGCAACACCTTTCCCCATTATTCCACCTGCCTAATTCTTACTCATCCTACAAGACTGTTTAAGCAGGGTCCCTCTGGCAAACTTACTGCTTACTGATGCCTCCAGCTGAATGAAATGCTCCCTTTTTCTCTTCTTAGTGCCTGAGCATATTCCTATTATGTCATATAGCACTTTCTTATAATTGTTGGTTACTTGCTTTCTTTTTTAAGTCTTAGAGATCATGAACTCATTGAAAATATGAAGCTATGTCTTATTCATTCTTTATTGCCTAGCAGGTACCTGCAATATACCAGACACTCAAGAAATGACTTTTCAATTTAAAGAAGCAAATTCAAATTGCATAAAATTAATCTTATGAAAGTTAGTAGCCTTTAAAATTTTTAATATTTGGTCTTGTCATTAATTAACCATGAGGTTCAAATGCTGTTCTAATAAGAGGCACTTGCAGCATAGCAGGTTTAGTTTACAGTGTGTTCTTCATGGAAGAACCTCGAGTACTGATTTCTGATGTACCATTTCGCTAGTCTTAGCCGAGCTGAAGAAGGGATTTTACCACTCCATTCCCAATATGTGAAGTAGCCTGTTGAGAAGACCAGCTGCGTGTATCTCAAGGGAATGTCTGGTGACCTGACAGTGCTTGCTTCAAGTTCTGGAATCCTGAAGGAGAAGAGCACTTCAAATTAAAACAACTCACAAGCCTATTTAGCACACTTCAAAAGTTCATTCTACTTTTCCTTCTTAAATTTTAGTTGCATGTTTAAACCAGGGTTTATCAAAGTGTGTGTATAGATTTTTTGTGACACCCTATATATTACCTATTACTTTGGAAAATAGTGATAGAAAACTGAAAAAAATCAATCAGTCTGAATTTGAAATAATTTCTCGCTCTGAGGAAGAAAACAAAGTCAGAAGAGGAGGGATATCACACAATCCGTTCTGCTCCACTTGCTGGCCTGGGTGCCACCTCTCAGGCTGCCTGTGCTGATCACGTCTCTCTGGTCTCAAGTTCTCTGCGCAGAAACCTGAGTGCTGGCGGAGAGGGGATGCTTGAGCTTTCTTTCTTTTTCTTTTTATCTGAAAGTAAAGACTAGCATATGATTATCTACAAATGACTGAAATGCCTGGCAGGGGATCCTATAAATTCCATTATTTTATCTTCAAGAGTAATATTCAAGCTGGGGGCTGATTATGTATTTTATTTGTATATTTTATTTATAACATATATGATATATTAAATGTAGATATCTGCATTTTAGGATATTCAGGGGTCTCTGAGATGTTTCTGGACTTTTGAATAAATAAGACAGAATTACATTATATGAGTTTTATTTCTTTAGGCTTCTTATCACTCTTAAAATTTTCTCCTTTCTTCATTTAAATCAATTTCTATATAGATATATCTACATATATCTATAGATAGAGAGAGATATATGGTTATTTTTTTTCCATGATACAAAATAGCAAACTAAGCAATCCCATATGGATTGGTATTTATCCATTATGTCTAGCAAAATATATTTACTCAGAGGAGTTTTTTTTTAATGCGTCTCTCATTTTCCTCAGTTGAAGCATTTTAATTGTCACATTCTCACAAGTTACTAGGATTGCAGGAACATAATGAACATGGAATGATTGCTGAAACTCCCTGAGTTGCCGTGCTCTGCCTTTAGAAGGTGTTGCTGTTCTCGCAGGTTCCCGGTCATACTGTCGATCGAGAATCACTGCAGTGTCCAGCAGCAAAGGAAGATTGCTCAGTACCTGAAAGGAATATTCCAGGACAAACTGGACCTGTCATCCATAGACCCAGGAGAGACCAAGCAGCTTCCAAGTCCTCAAAGTCTGAAAGGCAAAATCCTAGTGAAGGTAACTACCCAAAGGAACATATTTAAAGGCATGAATGACCAACTCAGCCCTCCCGCCCACCCTACAAACTGGTTTCTCAGGAGAATAATAGTTACAGTTTGTACATGAAGGGTTGTCTTGATTTGTGTATGCACATTGCTCCAAATTATTTATAGTCCTACCTTAAGAAAAAGCTGGCTATCGAGTGATCACAGATTCTGGAATTTATTTTTATGAAGTGAGAACATCAATACTATAAGCCAAAGGCTTAATACTTTAGTCTTGTATTAGTTCTTACTGGAGAACTGTGTGGGGTACAGGGCGGAGAAGGTTCCTGTGTCCATATCTGAAAGCATTTCTTTCAGATTGGTGGGGGTGGGGGGGGTGGGGGGAGTCTTCACAGTTGCTCGGCCCTGGATAGTAAGTGAGAAGAGCTCCCTTCCCAGCGGAGCACAGCACTGACAGCGCCCACAGGACTGCGAAGGAGCAGTTGGTGACTAGACTGACATTTCCTAAGCAGATTTTTGTGAGAAGGGAAACTTAATACCTGCAATGAATATTATTAATGCAAGGGATAGCCAGAAAGACAGTTCCTTGAGATGGCAGATTGCTTTGTGATTTGACTTAATTCCAGTTCATTTTGTGTTTGGATTAAAACCATCTCGGATAGTTGCATTGTTTTGAGACTAAAAACCTAAGGAAGAGCAGTAGGGTATGAATATTCAAACTGGATTATTTGTTGCCTAAAAGGGGTGTGTACAGAAAAGCCAGGTATCAGGTAGAAGGTGCAAAAAAGTCAAAGTAACTGTGATGTCATAGCAAGACTTTAAGGGAGGGCAGTGGGTGAGAAAGAGGTAAAGAATTCATCTTTGTAATTGGTCAAATCTGTTTTTCTGTCTTAAATGAAAATTATAGACTGACTCCATCAAAAAGGTGTTGTAAGGCAGCATTTTGAATACAAGCTCCAAATAATGCCAGAGATAACACTGTCAATTTTCATAAAATCTTTCTAAAGTAAATTCTTGTGATGAATACTGATGGCTGGGTTAGAAAGCTAACTGTTACCTTTATCAGCTTATAAATGCTTCCATGTTTCCTGAATCACCTGTAGCCAGCAGCCAGAAGGTTCAATGCGGAATAAGGCCATTTGATTGAAATCTTTCCATTCTAGACAGTGAAACTTAAGGTAGATATTGATATGGACTGAATCCCTTCTGCATAACTGGACTTTGGTCATTTGACACAGGATTTCCCAGGGCTGATAGGTATCAGGAGGTGTCAGAGCCAGGAAACTGAGGAACTCAATGGAAGGAGTGGTGGGCAATGTGGACTGTAAGTGAAGTATTGCAAGGCAGCCAAGGTCTATTTGCAATAGGGTCATTCTTCAGACTTTAAGGAGATTACATAGATCTATAAACCATCACGCTCCTGTTTAAAGCAAAAACAAGGAAACTGATTTTCCTATGTTCCTTTAGTATCAGAGTGACTTCTGATCCAAAAGGATCATTTGAATGACTATGTACCACTTTGGAGATAGGCAAGTTATTTATTATTATAATAACTAAAACACATACATACTTTCCAACTATCTATATCTATATCTATCTATATCTATATCTATATCTATATATCTATATCATCTATATCTATATAATGCTTCTCTTAAGGATGTGGAATGGGATTATGCTTGTTATAGTGAGCCATATATTCTCAAAAATAAGCCTGATTTTTATTTGTAAATATAACATCTGTAATTAATTTATATTTAGTTGAAAGTAATTAATCTACCTTTTCTTGAAAGTCTCTTCTTCCTTGTTTTGCCCTTAACTCAAACTATCTGCTTACTAGTCAGTCTGAAGTAATGATTGGCCAAGGGATTCCACATTTTTATTTTTCACATTAAAAATTTTTTAAATTGTAGTGAAATGCAATATTAATATTTACTTGCCATCTCAACCTTTTCAGGTATACATTTCAGTAGCATTAAGTACATTCACACTGCCATGTAACTAATCCCCAGAACTCTTTTCCTTCTGCAAAACTGAAACTCCACACCCTTTAAACAACTCCCCACAGCCCTGGTAACCACTATTCTATTTTCTGTCTTTATGAATCTGACTTCTCTGGGTGCCTCATATAAGTGGAATCATATAGTTTGTCTTTTTGTCATGGATATTTTACTTAGCCTAATGTCCTCAAGGTTTGTTCATGCCATAGCAAATGTCCTAATTTTCTTCCTTTTTTCGGCTGAATAATATGCCATTGTATGCATCTATCACATTTTGTTTACAGACTCATCTCTTGGTGGACACTTGAATTGCTTCCATCTTTTGGCTATTGTGAATTTATTTTCATTTTTATATTGAGTGTTTTGTTTCATTTCAGGGTAAGAAGCTGCCTTATCACCTTGGAGATGATGCAGAGGAAGGGGATGTCTCTGATGAAGACAGTGCAGATGAAATTGAAGATGAGTGCAAGTTCAAGCTCCATTATGTAAGTGACAGACTTGGCCCTAATTTTTACCTGCTATGTGCTGCAGTAAAAGTTGCAGCTGTGTTGGAATCCTCACCAAGATAAGATCATTTATTGGATAAAAAAGGATATTTGTTGAAAGTTACTCCATGTGCTTGCACACAGGCACTCAAATGTTTATTGAGTGAATGTGTCAAGAAGTCTTGTGTCTTCGAGTTGGATGGAATGTTAGTGATTAACCTATGTGACCCTCTCTCCAAATCCCCTGCTATCACAACTTGAGCAAAACTCAAATTGCAGTTCCAAATGTCACTGTCTTTGTTGAAATAGACTGACTTTCCTATTGTCTCTCTGGCTCCTGCTAGCAGCCCTGCATGCTGCCTGTCACGGCCGACTCACAGGACCCAGCTGCTTGGGGCTCTAGGATGCCCATCCCCACCCTAAGAAAATGGACCATGAGCCAGAGGATGTCCCAGCTCCTTCAGACATGGGGCTCTTGGATTGCTCTTTCAGTTGCCACATCTTAAATAAATAAAATGGCATAGAATAGTTTGTTACCCACATGGTGCTTCAGACCCCTGTCTTAAATCAAGGAGCTGCCTTTCTAAAAAAGCACCATTCAGCCAGGTCATCCCAGGGAAATGCAAGCCAGGGGCAAATGTAAGGCTTAAAGGGACACCCCCTCCCAGCTGGGGACTAGAATTTCTCAACCTTGCTCCCGCCACCCCCATCTTCTGCAACTCATGTGATTGTCAGGATCGCATAATACCCTGAGAGTAGCATTTGCTCATCTTAGTTTGGTATAGGGCTTACAATTTCACCTATGTAGAAAAGTAGTACTTCTCTAGATATCAGGACTACTGTATTACTCTGCTCTCAAAAAAACAGTGAAGTTTTGTATAAATTCTTCTAATTTGCATCATTGCCCTGAGTTTATCTATTACATTGTTAAATAATGGTCTGTTCCCTTCTAGACAGCAGTAGCTGTGCTACCTCCCTATAGGTACTAAAGGGAGCCGGCAGCATTCTGAAAGGAGGCAAGAACTGAATGACAGCTGAAGTCTCAGTAGACACTTCTTTCTTGGCTTTGATACACTTTAAAAGATTCAGCTTGAAGTGAAAAGGAAAAATCACCATCTGTATTAATCTCTCGCCTTTTGATGGTTTATCTTGGCTCAATTTATTACCACTTACTAATGGGGCTCTGGTTTTAGAAAATTAATCTAAATCTATTTACATAAGTGAAAATACACTTAATATTTTAAATAGTTTCTTTTTTACTCTCCCAGATATTTACTATATTGTGATTACGAGTAATGTGGCTCAAATGTCTTAGCTTTGTTTTACAAACCAGACTTTTGTCTCTGATTTTCATTATCTTTGCATCTTGTTTCCAAGATCTGTTGGTTGCTAGCCTCATTTGAAACAGGGAACAAAGAGGTTTGACTAAGTTACAAGTTTAGGGAATGCTGTTTTTAGTGAAAATGATGATAAAAATTTAGCTATTATTACAATATAGTCATTTTTTTCTCTGAGTAAAACCCAAGTTGTCTTGTTTCTACATCCACCCACTTATATAATTTTTTCTTTAATGCCAGTGAGCCTTTTAACTTTCTAAATTAAATATCTGTAATTATAAAATTAAGTAGCTATAGTTTTTTCTTAAGAGGGAAAGATCAGTAACTTCACCTGTAAAAATATCCAACTGAGTTCCTCTTATCTTCAAAGCTTCTTAGTTGGTTTCGAAGAACTCATATGGGAAGATAGTTTCAAACATGATTCCATAGAGACAGTTATGATTTTTAATTTAGATTCTTTGATTTGGGCCTAAGTGAAGGCAGAAAACACCTCAATTGTGAAATTTTACAAGTGTGTCTTTGTTACACTTTCAGAGAGAAAATATATAAAGAAATCAACATTCTAGCCCAGCTGGTATGGCTCAGTGGTTGAGCATCAACCTATGAACGAGGAGGTCATGGTTTGATTTCTGATCAGGGCATGTGCCCATGTTTCAGGCTCAATCCCCAGTGGAGGGTATGCGGGAGGCAGTGGATCAGTGATTCTCTTTTATCCTTGATGTTTCTATCTCTTTCTTCCCCCCCCTTCATCTCTGAAATCAATAAAAATACATTTAAAAAGAAAAAAAGAAATCAACATTCTAGTGGAAATTTGTAGTTTTTACTCCACTTTTCCAAATCCTTTTTCTCTAATTTTGAACTCTTCTAAGTCATGGGGCTGTTATCTTTTGAAAACCGAAGTGTTATCCTGTAATCAGTCAATTTATACTCCTATTGTCAGCAGAGGGTTCAATGCATTATCTGAATGTCAAATGTAAATTTCCTGATCTTACCCCAAATGCCTGATCATATTTCTGCAAAAGAGGATGGACTGTGCATAACTATGTGAAACCTTAGAGAAAGTTCTTAACCTCAGTTGTAATGCAACAGGGTGTGGTTAGATTTATGTTATATCTGAATTATTGCAATAAACATTTTAACTTAGCTTTCATGAACATTGCAATACCAACTCCTGAGGCTTAAACAGATACATTTGCACATTCAACCATTTTTTATAGCATCTCTTATTGGAGATACCACCATCATGCTATAGGAGTTGGGGCATCTATCAGTAAACAAAACAGACAACAATCTTTGCCTTTATGGAGTTTATACGTTATTGAGAGAAGGGGAGGATAGACAAGAATTAAAACAAGTAAGTGATGTCTATACTTATCACTGTACTAGGCAGTGATAAGTGCTAAAGGGACAAAACGAGAGAAAAAGTGGAGAAAGTGTGTGTACGTGAAGGGTCTATTGAAGTTTTAAATTGGTCAGGAAAGGTCTCAGAGAGTAGGTCACGTGTGAACAAAGACCTGAAGGAAGTGAGGAGTTAGCCATGCTGGTATCTGGGGAAGAATGTTCCAGGCAGAGGGAACAGTGAATACAACGATCAGAAGCAGGATGTGTGGCTCGCCCAGCATTACCTTCGTGTTAAGCAGAGCCCTCACACAGGCTTCTATTCCTGTTAGTCTACTGCTATTTCTAACCAAGGGATTCAAATCACACAGAAAGTCTATTTCTCATGTAATAATTCCTTTCTGTTGAATTAATTGAATCCTTTACGTTTCTGCCTCCTACTGTTTTGTGGCTTCAGCCATAGAGAAACTCGGGCTCATGATGTCTAAGCCACAAGGTATAGCAGTGTGTTTAATGATCCAAGAATCACACAGCTCAAAGGCACAGGGAACAGTTTCCTTTCAACCACAGTAGTTACCAGATATGATTCAGTGAGCCAACTCACCATTATTCATCTTCATGGGGTCTTCTAATGTCAAGGTGCCTTATAGACTTTCCACCATCATATTTCAACTTCACTGATTTTTTTTCTCCTCTTCTAAAATCCTCTGTGAAGCTCATCTCATAAACACCAAGCCTTCAACAAGTTTTAAATGAGTCCTAGTATAGCAACATGTAACAACTTTTTATTACACTAATGCCCTAAAAACATTATTCAATCTGGGTGTCCATCTCACACTAAGCATAGCCACTGTTTTCCTCTCCTCCTACTCCTTTTGCCACAAATTCATCTTCCTAAGTGATTTGTTTGATAAATGAGCTATTATAAGGCCTATGGGTCTTGTTGGGCTAAGAGTTGTCAGCACTCATAGAAGGGATGAGTTACCTCATGAGGTGGTGAGGTCTTGCTACTGAAAGTGTTCACACAGAGACTAAATGCCCACATGCTGGACATGCTGTTGTATCCTGGCAGCAAGGAGTGGGGAATGGACAAGGTGGCCTGGAAGATCCCTGGAAGATTCCAGTGGTTTCTAGAACTTGCTACACTTCTGCAATCCTGCCGAAGAGTAAAGGTAGTGAACATTTAAGGTCTAACATCATGTATGTATTACAGTCATGCACTGCATAATGACATTTTGGTCAACCACGGACTGCATGTATGACAATGGTTCCTTAAGATTATAATGACAATGGTTCCTTAAGATTATAATGGAGCTGAAATATTCTTATCGTCTAGTGATGTCATAGCCATGGTAACATCATAGCACAACACATAACTCACATGTTTGTAATGATGCTGGTGTAAACAAACCAATGCCAGTCGTATACTAGTACAAGTATAGCACATACAACTATGTACAGCACATAATCTTCAATGATGATAATAAAGGACTATGTTATTGGTTTATGTATGTACCATACATTTTATCATTATTTTAGAGTATGTTTTTCTAATTATGAAAAAAAGTTTATAGTATGCTGTGTTTCACCGGCAGTAGCCTCATACATCTCGTGTTCAATGTGCCTCTTAATCTTATCATTTTCTCTTTTTTTAAAAAATATATTTTATTGATTTTTTACAGAGAGGAAGGGAGAGAGATAGAGAGTTAGAAACATCGATGAGATGTGCCCGCAACCCAGGTAAATGCCCTTGACCGGAATCGAACCTGGGACCTTTCAGTCCGCAGGCAGACGCTCTATCCACTGAGCCAAACCGGTTTCGGCCTTATTATTTTCTCTTGTGCTTGATTTAATCTACTGTTGTTTTATACAGAGTAACATGCTGTACAGGCTTGTGGCCCAGTAGCAGTGGCTATACCATGGAGCCTATGTGTGTAGTAAGCTATATCATCTAGGTTTGTGTGAGTGCACTCTATGATGTTTGCACAATGACAAAATCTCCTAACAACACATTTCTCAAAATGTATCCCCATTGGTAAGCAGTGTGTGACTGTATATATATATATGTATATGTTCCTTGTGTTTCAATGGTATTGTCTTTTGGGAACTACGAGAGAGATAGAGAGTTAGAAACATCGATGAGATGTGCCCGCAACCCAGGTAAATGCCCTTGACCGGAATCGAACCTGGGACCTTTCAGTCCGCAGGCAGACGCTCTATCCACTGAGCCAAACCGGTTTCGGCCTTATTATTTTCTCTTGTGCTTGATTTAATCTACTGTTGTTTTATACAGAGTAACATGCTGTACAGGCTTGTGGCCCAGTAGCAGTGGCTATACCATGGAGCCTATGTGTGTAGTAAGCTATATCATCTAGGTTTGTGTGAGTGCACTCTATGATGTTTGCACAATGACAAAATCTCCTAACAACACATTTCTCAAAATGTATCCCCATTGGTAAGCAGTGTGTGACTGTATATATATATATGTATATGTTCCTTGTGTTTCAATGGTATTGTCTTTTGGGAACTACAATTGCTGAGGAGAAGTCTCTTATTAGTCTAATTTTTCTTTTCTTGTTGGTAATCTGTTTTCCCTTTCCATCTCATCGTTCTGTATTTTCACTGTTAAATGACTAGGAGTGGATTTATTTAGCTATTTTCTTAGCACTCAGGATTCATTTCCTATTAGCTCATATTTTCTTTCATTCTGGAAATCAACCATTTTTTTTTCTTTGAATATTGTTTCTTTTTTTTTTTTTTTGAATCTTCATTTGTGGTCGCAGGTCTCTGTCCCCAGTGGCTGCAGGGTCCTGGTATGCGTCTGAGATCAGACTGGGTGGTGCTGAGGCCAGGATCCTAGTCTCAAGCAGCTCTGTTTCCCAAGATGGCGTGGTCGCTGTGCCTGGGCTGGCCGCCTAGGAGTGTCCGCGCCGGGAGCTGGACTCCGCCGCCTAAGACTGCCCGGTTTAGCAGCCCCTTAGAAGACCTGCAGAATCTAGCTGTCCCTAGCTCATACACACACACCACACACGTCCACACACTCCTCTATCACTTCCTTGCACTCTCACACTCTCTCCCTCCCTACCTTCCTGCTGGTCGCCTGAATATTGTTTCTATGCCACTTTTTCAGTCCTGTTTCTCTGGAAGTCCTGTTAGATTTATGTTGGGATCTCTCAGTCTATTCTCCAAATCTCATATTTATTCATAATATATGTATTTTTATCTTTGTGCTGACTTCTGGGTACCATTTGCAATATTATTTTTCAATTCATTAATTATCTCTTTGACTTGGGTCTAGAGTTCATTTAGCTATTGCTCTTTTCATTTCAGTACTATACTCTTTATTTACAAAATTTATTGGTTCTTTTTTATAGACACTTGCTCTTATTTAATTATTTGACTTCTTAGTTTCTTGTGTGTGTTTCTATGGAGCTATTTCTTCATATCTTTGAGCATCTAAACACACTAATTTTAAAGTGAAAGAGTGAATTCCTGTCCCTTGTGTTGATGTTTTTACCACTCTGTCTTGGCATTACTTTTCCCCATTGGTTTTAGAATTTTGAGTTAAAGGCTTCATTTTGAGTGGGATTTTTCCCCTTTCACCCTCTTTCATTCTGTATTCACCCTTCTTATCTAGTGATTTGGGAACTGCCTCCTCCTGAGACACCCCGCCCCCCATTTCATATTACATAAGTAGGATCACATGAAGCTTTTCTAGAAGATTCCTGGAACTACAAAATCATTCATTTCAATGTGATTAATTCAGATAAGGAGAAATACATGGGTCATCCTTGACCTTCAGGGTGACATTAATTGTGTATGACCCCTCAAAGTTGAGTCCATCTAACTATAGAGGCACAATCACATTGTGAGCAAAAAAATGAATTATAAACTTAAACTGTTAGGTCATTTGGTTTTGACTTAGTGGAAGTGGGTTCATAGGAAAGGGAGGTAAGAGCAGGCTGGAACACCCAGAGAAGATTAGAGAGAGATTGTTGCAATTGTTAAACACACAGACTCTGGAGCCAGGCTACCTGAGTTCCAAGCTGGCTCTACCACTTGCTAACTGTATGACCTTGAGGAGCTCACCCACCTTTCTAAACCTGAGTTTCTTTATCTTCTTTTTCTAAATGGATCTCTCTCTCTCTCTCTCTCTCTCTCTCTCTCTCTCTGCCTGATTGCCTGTTTTATAAGTTGCATTCACACTCCTGGAAAGTGACTGTCCCCGTGGCTTTGAACTGTGGCAGTAGTATCCTCTCCTGGCCAAAACTGACATCTGAGCTGGAGAAAGAGCAGATCTACAATCTTAGGACTCCATGGCATCACACACGTACATTAGGTGACAAGAAATCAAATCTTGAGAGTCCTGCAGTCTGAAATTATCTCCTGATCCTCCTGGGAATCTGTGCTTTTGAAAGACCTGTTGCTATTTGAAAGCAACTTGAGACAAATGGAAAAAATAAGGATTCTATATTCTGTCTGATTCATACTGAGAGCAAATCAAATCAATGGGCTCTATTATTATAAAAATAAGTGATTTCTCCCTGTAGGAAATATAAGTCACTCTCATTCTCTGCCTGTTTGCAAAATTTGACTCTTTATGTACTAAGAGAATAAAATAATAATTTAACTTTAAAATAAGGGCTAAGTTCATTCCCTGCAAAGAACTCAGAAGAATGCCTAACACGTGATTTGTGCTCAGTAAATGCTAGACATCATCAGTAACAAGAATGGCAGCAGCAGCATGATTATTGCTCAAGGAAGTCCTCACCTGGTCCTTGAACAGAAGGAGGTGTTTTAAAGGAGCTAAGGAGCAGACAGGAAGCAGTGGAGCATGGGAGTACATGGCTGAGTAGCAGCTGCTCTTCAGCCCAAGACTTTCAGGTTATGGGTTTGTAAAGCTGTAGTGCACTCACCAAGCACAGCTACGATATTGTTCTTTCTGCCTCCAGACTCAAGCCCAGAGAGCCAGAAGACATTTGGGGATGGTGAGATAGTCCAGTGTTTTGTTTGTTTGCTTTAAAGCAAAGATGCTCAACTTTGGCTGCACATTGGAATGACAGAGGAGCTTTCAAAAATCCCAGTGCAAGGTCCCTGCCCAGAGATTCCCCTGTGAATGGTCTGGGTGAGTGCCTGGGGTTTAGGAACACTCCTCTGGTGATTCTAGTGTTCAGTGTAGAGCACCACAGTTTGAGAAGGTCCGCTTTTAAGGGTCAGCCCCTTTACCCCAATCTCTCCCTTTTCCTGCTGCTTCCCAGCCTGGAGCAGTGGCCAAGATTCTTGGTAGCCCTTCACATTTTCAGCGATCCTTTTCTTTCTCGTGAGAGATAAAACAAGAATGTGTTTATATGTTTGATTTATTTATTTTTAGTAGGTATTCCTGATCATATGTACTTCTCAGAAAAGGAATTCGGAACAGTGATTACTTCCCTTGGGGAAACTACTCCTTGCCACACTAAAGGGCTGCCTTCCCCTCCCCCTCCCCACCATGCATCCTCCCTTTCCACTAGCTCAGGGAACAAAAGAAGCCTGTGGTGTTCAGCTGTGGTCCCTGGTGCCGCCTTCCCCTCCCCCTCCCCACCATGCATCCTCCCTTTCCCACTAGCTCAGGGAACAAAAGAGCAAGAAGCCTGTGGTGTTCAGCTGTGGTCCCTAGTGCCGCTGCACAATGGCTGGCAGGTTGTGAGGTCGCGTGTCTGTCTCCGCTTCCTTTAAGCAGTGCTATTGGGCTCCCAGCCCCAGTGATAATATATTAATGAAACCTCAGCCACACTTTTATTTGTTTTCCCATGGCTGCTGATTTTCTTGTGCTGTAAATCACAGGGGGAAAAAAATCATAGAATATCATTCTTCAGCAACAACTCCCTGTGTTTAGAGGCTGTGAAGTGAGTAAGTACAGCCTTTGCATTAATCTTTCACGATTTCACCAGCACCAGTTGGCTTGGCTTTGTATGTTTAGCCTTGCTGTGCTGACATTGAGAGTGTCTGTGCATAATGGCCACAGTTCATCTCCCCACTGTCTCCGACTCAGTGTGCTCTGATCCAGAGAAGGAAAGGGAGGGGAACTTGGGCATTCTGTGTGACCTGGGCACACCAGGTGCTCTTGCAGGCTTTCTCTTTGTGTCCTCCTACCAAGCAGTCCCTCTGCCAGGCTCTGGGGCATTTGATCAAATGCATTGGGGGATTTGCTTCCTGGAGTTCTTTTCTTGGATTCCCTTCCGACCTTAAGTGAAACCTAGTATTTTCCACATAGGGGTACTGGCCATATATTTTCCAGGTGTCAAAATGGAATAATGCTTGTTTAAAATATGAGCCTGCTCATGACGAACTTGACTCAAGAATTTGTCTTTATTGGGAACAGTATAAAAGGGATGGTTGCAGCACTGTACGGTGAAATAGGCACAATTTCGTGTTGGAAGTCTTAGGTTCAAGTCCCAGTTCAGCCACTTCATAGGCATGTGTGTTTGGACAAGCTTTTGAATCTTTCTGCCTCTGTATCATTATGAGTAAAGTTTGTCTAACCATAGTGCTACCTTAAAGGGTGTCTGGCAGTTCAAATGAAATATTGTTATATGAGCGTGCTTTGTGAGTCTTAGCACAATATAGTTGTTTTTTTTTTCTATATTTCCCTGTGCTCTTTTCTCCATGTTCAGATGGTTACTAGTTCTCCTTGATATTGTTTTTCTCATGCTTTTGCTCATGTTGGATGCTCTCACCCTACTCTGCCAGATGATCAGCTCTTAGTCATTATAGTAGATTGATTTGTTGCCACCGAAGGATTTGTCCAAGTGCAAACCCCTGTTACCTGTGAATGTGACCTTATTTGGGAAAAGGGTATTTGCAGGTGTAATTAAGGATCTTGGATTGACTGGGTGGGACTTAAAAATCTAATGTCAGGTGTCCTCATAAGAAAAGGAGAGGACACAAACAGGAGGGGGAACACCCAGGAGGAGGCCATGTGATGACCGGGACAGAGACAGGAGTTATTCTGCCCCAAGTCAGTAAGTGCTTGGTGCCGCTGTAAACTGAAGGAAGCAAGAAAGCTAGTGTCTTTTTTTAAAATTTTGTTTTATTGCTTAAAGTATTACAAAGGGTATTATATATGTCTCCTTTTTCCCCCCCTTGACCTTCCCCTGGCCTCCCCTACCCCCCAGTGTCTTGTGTGCATTGGTTATGCTTATATGCATGCATACAAGTCCTTCGGTTGATCTCTTAGTTTGACAGTCTGTTTGATGCTGCTCTGCCTCTGTATCTATTTTTGTTCATCAGTTTATAATGGTCTTTATTATCCATAAATGAGTGAGATCATGTGGTATTTTTCTTTCATTGACTGGCTTATTTCACTTAGCATAATGCTCTCCAGTTCCATCCATGCTGTTGCAAATGGTAAGAATTCCTTCTTTTTTACAGCAGCATAGTATTCCATTGTGTAGATGTACCACAGTTTTCTAATCCATTCATCTGCTGATGGGCACTTAGGCTGTTTCCAGATCTTTGCAATGGTAAATTGTGCTGCTATGAACATAGGAATGCATATATCCTTTCTGATTGGTGTTTCTGGTTTCTTGGGATATATTCCACTTCTAGGAATATATCCCAAGGAAGCTAGTGTCTTTGGGAGGGTGTGCAACTCTGCCAACATCTTGATTTTATATTCTGGCCTTTGGAACTGAATGAGAATAAAGTTCTGTTGTTTTGAACAACCAGGTTTGTGGTAGTTTGTTACAGCAGTCACAGAAAAACTAATACACTCATTTTTTTACAGCTTGACTCTGGTGTCCTCTGCTCTGGGAAATCTCTCCTACATTCCCAAGTCTCTCCAACATTCCCCCCCTCTGTGTGCCTGTGATATCCCTTACATCTGTCACTCTACTTGCACCTGCTTCTATAATTACCCATTGATGAGGCTGTCTGTCTCCGTGACAGCAAGGATTCGGTGGGGTTGTGCCTTGTTAATGTTTCTCACCTGGAATATAGCAGCTTGATATGTATTTGTTTTGTGCAAAATGAATTTTGCTCTCAAACACTCTCTTCTCTTTATCCCGTCGCCCACCAGTGCATTGGCCTAGGCTCTTAGTGCTTGTGGTGGGACCATGGTCTGGCTTTTCATCTGCAGGCACCTTTCCTCTCTCTGACACACTACCTGTTCATAATATATCTAAAATGCTACTCTGGCACTGTCTACCCAGAGACTCTCAGCGACTCCACTCCTCCTGCTTTCAAATGCCTCTACTATCTGGTCCCAAAGTATGTTTCCAGCTTTATCTGTCACTACCCTCCTTTATAAATTTCTGCTTTAGGAAAACTAATCCATTCGTGTGTTTATAGAACATGCTTTACTAATGTAGAACCTTTGCTAGAACTATGGATGGCAGGAAAGCCCTTCTCTTCATCACTGTTGAAATCTTAATTACCATGCAGAGATTTCCATAACATTCTTTTCCCTTCAGTGAAGAAAGTGGTGTGTTTTAAATAGCATATTTTTTTTCTCAAATTTATCTATGTGGATATGGAAAACTTAGTCTCCAAAAATTCTTGCTGGCCTTCCCTCATTTGAGAGCATAAAGTAGCACAGTGGGAAGGGTGTAGAGACCTGAGTTTGAATTCTATGTCAATTGCTTGCCAGCTCTGGAACCTTGAGCAGCTTATTTAATTTCTCAAAGCATCAGATTTTGCATCTCTGAAATAGAAATGACAATAAGACTTTATAAGGTTCTTGAGGGTTGAATGCAATCATGATAATAATTTTTTAATGGGATTGGTGGGGGGAGAGGGAGGACCAAAATGGTACAATGAGGTTAACTTATTGCAGTTAATTGAGAGAGAATCAAATTATAAAAGCAATGTTGGCTTGAATGAAGGGTGTATTCTAATGGATTCTGTGTTTCTTAAGGACAATCATTTCCATCGCTTAATTCTTTGCAGAATAACGGGACCACTGAGCACCAGGTGGAGTCTTTCATAAGGAAAAAACTGGAGTCACTGTTAAAAGAATCTCAGATTCGAGACAAAGAAGATCCTGATAGTTTCACAGTGAGGGCTCTACTGAAGGCCACGCATGAAGGCTTACATGCACACCTGAAGCAGGTATAAGCTGCCCTCTGGTACTTGTCCTTTGACAGGAAAAAGAAAGCATATCATATGTGTTGTTTCTGAACATTTGTCATTTGGGAAATGCTTCTCCAGTTTCATCCATTTCTATCTTCCTATTGCTTGAGAAATAAAAATCTCCTGTTGCAAAATGATGTGAAAAATAGTTAAAAGTTGGATGGGTAGGGCTGAAAATGACAGGAGAAAGCCCAGTACCCCTGGACTCACCTTCCTCATGCTTGCGCAGGTGAGCAGAGAAGCTTGAGCCCACCACATACTGCAGCCTCCCACCTGTCTGGGTTTGGGCAGCCTCCATGCCCTGTTGATTGCACTTCCTGGACGTGTCTCCCATCTGTCCACTTCCCTTCTTCTTCGTGGCTGTGTCCCAATCTAGGTCAATGTCAACTCTCACCTAGACTTCTCTTGCCCTTCTTCAATAGAATCTCCACTCTGAAATCAGCATGGTTCTTTAAAAATGCAAATCTGATCATGTTACTCTACTGTTCAAAATTCTTTGGTGGCTTCCCATTATGCTGGGGATAACTAACAAATTCTTTGACTAGGCTTTCCAAGGACCTGCATCATTGCATCCTTGCCTACCTTTGCAGTCTCAGATCTCCTCATTTTCCTTGTCATACCACCTCTCACAATTGTCATACCAGCCATAACTGTTTATTCCATTGTCTTCTTCACATTACGTTTCCTCTGCCTGGAACACTCCATTCTCACATCTGCTCTAAGTCCTGCTTAGTCTTTTAAATTCCAGCTTTAATGTGATGTCTTAAATGAGTCCTGACTTGAGTGCTGAATTGGGTTAGCTATCCCTTTTATATTGCCCATAATAGCCTATTTTATCTTCTCTTTTCTGAAGTTTTAAAACCACATTTGCAACTACTTGCTCAGTGTCTGTCTACCTAACTAGATTATAGATTCCATGAAGACCAGAACCATGTCATTCTTGATAACCATTATTGTGCTGGCTTCTCTAGTGCTTGGGACTTAGTGAGACCTTCATAAATAGTTGTTGAATGGATGGTTTGGGAGACATATATTTTATATTACACTTCTATATAAAAAGGGTGTGGGAGGGGGTGAGCCAGGCAAGAAGAATCCCTATTTGATCACTAACGGTAGCTTTGTAACTTTGGATAAATTCTTTAACTTCACTATATTTCAGATTTTTTTAATCTGTAAAATTGAGATTATAATCATACTTATCTCAAAAAATGGTTGTTAATATATTAAATGAGAATATATGTAATGCACTTAGCATAATCCTTTGGGCATAGTATGTGCCTACTAAATAGAATGCCCATTTACCTTAACTTGCCTGGGACAACCCTGTTTTATATCTATTGTCCTAGTGTAATTATTAAAAATACCCCATTTCACTCTTAAATGGGTCCTGTTTGGGACAATAAGTGACATGATCTCCCTATAGATGGGCTATTAGAAGTAGAAAGGAACTCAGAAGTTAATTGGGTCAATCCTCCATTTTACTAAATAGAATGCCCATTTACCTTAACTTGCCTGGGACAACCCTGTTTTATATCTATTGTCCTAGTGTAATTATTAAAAATACCCCATTTCACTCTTAAATGGGTCCTGTTTGGGACAATAAGTGACATGATCTCCCTATAGATGGGCTATTAGAAGTAGAAAGGAACTCAGAAGTTAATTGGGTCAATCCTCCTCCATTCCATAGATAAGAAAACAGGTCAGGAGAAGAGGCTTGCCAAAGGACATGTAGCCACTTGGTGGCAGGACTGGGTCTCCTAACTTAGAGAGCAGTGTTGCTTCTATGACCGCATCTGGCTACCTTCTTAATTTCAGGATTTTTGAACAGATAGTGGTCAGCTTTAATAGATCTTCAAAGGCAGTCCATATATATAAACTGTTAACTACAATTACCCTCTTATCCCCTACCCCGCTAGTATTTTCTGAACTGTCTCTTTCTCCAACTAATGGTCTTCCACTCCCCACTCCAAATGGCATCTCTGATTAGTCTATATGGATGCCCCCCTGGCCGTTTGATTTTAAATAGTTTTACTTACCCACATGCATTCCATGTATGAGGTTATCTCTGTTTCTTCTTGGTTTAGCAGTAAGTTCTGGGAGGGCATGGCCTGTTGTGCAGGTCTCTCCTTAAACCATGTCATTAGTAGTGAACACTTTTTAGGGTTGATAACTTAAGAAAAATCTAAACCCTTTTAGCAGAGTGACCTTCCTGCATCCTAACGAGAGAGAAGCTTGAGCAAGGAGATCTCTAGCCTAGAAAATTAACCCATATGAGGAAAATTCATACATTTTTCCAGTGCTCACCACAGAGGGAATTATTTCAATGAATAGCTAAGCTTTGCTCTGGTTTACTTAAATAAAAATAATCTTATTACCTCATACATACACTTGGATTTTATTTATATTTCATGTTTTTAAAATTCCAAATAAGTGTTTGATCAATGTGATTTTTTTTTTGGTAGAATTGGCTTTTAATGATTTTTGGCCATTTTTCAAAATTAAATCGATTTTAACTGAAGGTAATTTTATCCCCACTCATGGCATTCAAAAGACTACATCCTATGCTGTGGAGAAATTCCAAATAAGTGTTTGATCAATGTGATTTTTTTTGGTAGAATTGGCTCTTAATGATTTTTGGCCATTTTTCAAAATTAAATCTATTTTAACTGAAGGTGATTTTATCTCCACTCATGACATTCAAAGGACTACATCCTATGCTGTGGAAAGCCTTGTGATCAGGTACTGGATGGGCCACTGAGAGGCCTTTGACCCCAGCTTTGGGCAGCTGCTGGCCGTTCCTGTCTCCTGGCTGGTACCTGGGCCTCTCCGTGTCAGTGTCCCCCTGGCAGACTCTGCCACCTTGTACTGGAGGGGGCGTAGCAGGAGGAAGTGACCTCATGCTTCCCACTTAGAGGCAGACAGAGAAGTTTGCCTGCCATTTCATCAGAACGAAGGAAAGAATAAAAGTAAAGAAGAAAAATAGTTATATTATGCTTTATTTTCTCAGCATCCAGATGTGAAGGAGAGTGGAAAGAAATCACATGGACGATCCCTCATGACCAACTTTGGAAAACATAAGGTACTAAATGAGATTGAAAATGAGTGAAATTCACTTAAATTAAATCTGGAAGGTAACTGGAGAATATCATCATGGCCTTGGAATAACTGAAGGTTGCTTAAATAGGCCTCCAGAAAAGAAAAATATTGATAATTAAACTACTTGGAAATTTAGGAATTGCTGTTCATCAAAAGTATCAAAAAACAAGTAATACTGGCAAAGAATATTGTCAATACATACATGCAATAGAGGTCTTGTATCCTGACAATATAAAGAATTCCTACAAATCAATAAAAAAGACAGGTACCCTAAATAGTAATAATTAACACTGGGCAAAAGATTTAAATGACACTTCACAAAAGACTGGAAATGGCTAATCTGGAAAAGGTGCTCACCCTTACCTGGGAAATGCAAATTAAAATGCCATTGAGATTCCAGACACACCCACCACAATAGCAAACATAAAAAGACTGACAACACCCAGTGATGGTGAGGAAGTTAAACTCTCATACAATGCTAATGAGAATATGCATTTGTAATAGTACAAATAGGAAACAGTTTAAGTGTCCATCAATAATAGAATGAATAAAAATTACGGTATCTTCACATAAGGTAATATTTATCAGCAAAAATGACAAAATTGCAACTATAAACAATAATATGATCTTTATAAACATGACACTGAGCAAAAGAAGCCAGACCCAAGAGAGTACATGCAATTTGATTCAATTTATATGAATTTTAAACACAGGCAAAACCAAATCATTAGGGTAAAAGTCAGATTAGTAGTTACCTATGGGGAGAAGGTGATGCTGAGTGGAAGAATCAAAAGGCTTTGGAGGGTAGATAATATTCCATTTCCTCATTTGGTGGTTTCATTTTGTGCATGTCATCATGCTGGGTGCTTATAATTCTTGTACTTTCCTCAGTGAAAAGGTTATATAAGTAATCAATTATTGGATGATGAACTTTGTGCATGAGGTTTCTGTAAGGACATTTCTTGTGTTTTAAGGAATATTGTATCTGGAATTTCCTGCCCCATCAGTAGGATAATTTCTTAAAAGGTCCCCAAAATAGTCATTATAACAAAAAACTGAAAACAACCAAAATGTTCACCCATAAGGACTTCTTAAGTGAATCATGATTCATTCACACAGTGGACAATTATGCAGCCACTAAAAGATGATCACTCTAAAGAGCTCATCATGCAAAACATTAAGTAAAAAAGTAAAATGAAAAATTGATTACATGGTACATTAAGCATGATAAAAAGTGTTCGAACTGTATGTAAAGAAAATTTATCATCATTTTTCCAAATATTATCTGCCATTGGTGATTCATTTCTTAATTCTTTTTGCCTTTTATGTTAAAAAGGAACTTCAAAAAGACACTTATTTTAACACCTCAAGGTACTAATTATATGTAGAATTAGAGAATATTTTATTTCTTGATTACAGCTACTGATTTAAATTAAACTTCTTTTCCAAAGTAAACCTTTTAGACTGTACTTGTGCTACCATAGAAATAGAATTTATTATGTCTCAAGCCATAAAAATGAATGCCTACAAGACTATTTACAGATTATTTTAATAAATATTAATAATACTTAAAATTGAAAGTTAATATTCTGTAGCTTAGAGGATGACTTCCCATGCCATCTTATTTAATCATCACCACAATAATAATTCTTTAAAAAAGATGTTATTGCCCTGCCCTTTTAAGAAACACAATAGGAAGCTAGAGAGGTTGACCAGCTTTCACAGGAGATCCTCAGAGGCTAGGGCTCCCACACCATGCACACCAAGGTTTGTGAACCTGAGAAGGTTCCAGACCAAATTGGTGGCTCGCTCTGAGTGCAACAGAGTCGAGTGTGTGTATGCCAACAGTGTAGCTGGTTTTGTATTTGTTGAGCGTGAGACGATCGGAAAGGTGACATGGTCTAATGGCAATGTGAGTATGGAGTCCCTTTACTTTTTTAAAGCTACATTCCCCAGATGTCCAGGCTACTCTATGTGAAGGTCTCGCCTTTGTTGGTTTGTGGAAACTGTTTTGATGGCAAGGTTTTCTGCAATTTCCTCCCCATCATTTGTATTGTGAAGGTATGTGTTGCCAAATAATGGGGTTCTCTCCAATGTGATGGGAGCGAAACCTCATCATTTCAAAAAGGTGTTATGTCTAATAGCGAATGTGTCCAGACAACACCAGATTTGTCCTGAAGCCTTTCAGCCTGAATCCTGTGGGTAACAATTTCATTCTGCTGCTAGGAATTAAAAGGGGTCAAAACCTCAACAGAGCAGTTTGATATAGATGGTTATTTGAGTGCATACTGATCAAAAGCAGGCATGGTGGTTAATCATTAAAAATAATACTGCTAGCTTTCAAAAAAATCAAATCTGCCTTTTATAAGTCAACATGAATAGCGAGCTTCCTATAAAGATGATATGTTATTCCTTAATAGTATTTAAATAGATGTTACTTCTTTGACCGTCATTCCTTATAGAGACCGTCAATGCATGACGAATAAGGTCTTTCTAAGACCTACATTTTATGTGGCTTGGAAGTCAATTTTAGAGCATGAAATCCTCAGTTTTGCCTTAGTATTATAATTATGGCCATGGCCATGCTTGTTATTAATGGTCAGGCAAGGTGCAATATCTGGGCATTTATTCTCCCTCCAAGTTATTGTCCGTGTGTGTGTGTGTGTGTGTGTTTGTGTGTGTGTGTGTTAAAGCCCAGTCCATTCTCTGAATGTTGTAGATGTACCTGATGCAGTGAGTTTGTTGTTAAGTTTACTGTGATTTATTATGTGCCAGACCCTTTAGGTGCTAAGGAAGTAAAAATGAATAAGAAGATCACAGTCTCATATCCCCTGAAGGGGATCAGATGTGCAAATTTAAAGTAACAGGATTGTGGTAGTTGATACGAACTGCTTGGAAGGCAAACAATCAATGTTTCTCTTCCTCTCTCCCTTCCTCTGTTTTCCAGCAGAAAACCACAAAATCACAGTCTAAATCTTATAGTACTGATGATGAGGAAGATGCACAGCAGAATCCTGGCAAGGAGATAGGCCAGCTGTACAGGTAAGAAGGTGTCTCCATGTTTCTTGCTTAGACTCTCTGGGCCTCTCCATCCCCATCACCTTGGCTGGTTTAGTTGTATGTATCTAGAGAATTGGATCACAAGATAAAGTGCTCAGTGCAGTGGGGCCCGTAAAGATAACTGGATATGAGACTGATTCTGAATGAGCTGTGAATTCACCACATAAGTAGGGTTTTTAGTGGAAAGAGTGTTGAACTAGGAAACACACTGGGTTCTAATCCTGGCTCCATGAGGAGCAGGTAAGAAAGGTAGAGTAGACAAAGGCCCACACTTCTTCCAGGTCTAAAGTATCATGAGTCCCTTGTGCATTTCACAGGTTGGGTCGCCGGAGGAAAACCATGAAGCTCTGCCGAGAGCTGTCGGATTTGGTGGTGTACACAAACTCTGTGGCAGCCCAAGACATCGTGGATGATGGTGAGGATTGAGTGTTTTTTTTCTTCTGGATAAATATCCTTGTCCTTTCTTTGTGAACAGTTAATTAATTTTTGTTAATCAGATCATCAGCACACATTTCTGGAACTGGGTACAATCCCACTTGAGTTGTCAGGAAACTGACTGCCAGGACCAAGCTTTTAGCTCACAGGGAGGCCTCTGTTGATTACTGGGGTTGCCTGATTGTCTAGAGGCCAGAGAAACTTCCTACAGGGCAGAGGAGGACTTTATTATAAAAAAGACAAACGTGTCAGAGTAGGGCTTCCCCCACACTTGAACTATAGAAACCTGCCCTGATTTGATGGCCATTCCCAATGTGAACGACCAGAAAAAAGAAGAAATTAATTGGCCTAAAGAACACCTTGAAAAGCCTCCTATTTCTCATTGGAAAATTTGACTTTGGTGAAAACAATTTAACCCAAAGATTGAGGTTTCAATAACAACAACAAAAAAATAAAATAAAAGAAAGAAAGAAGGAAAAATTTCAGAAGTGCTGACTCTTCACTGATTTTCACTTATTAATTGCCACAAATTGGGTTGAGAAATTCTAGCCACAACTATTCTTTTCCTGGGCTTTCCTGCTAGTTGCTCGATTCCCCTTTATTCTCAGCTCTTCTCATTTCTATTTTGTCCAGTTAATGAATGTTTATAGACATAAACTATGGTCATGTGGCTTTTCAATCTACTTTCAATTTGAGTGGAAGTTAAATGTAAATCAAAATCTCCCATTTTCTCAGTAAGTCTTAGTGAAGGGAAATGACATTGTGGTGACTTATATCCTCACAAACCTCCAGGATTTTTCCTTAGATCTCTTTTCCCTCCTCTAACTCACAAGTGTATCTTTTCCTATCTGTAGATTTTCTTTCCTTTATATTGATTTCTTCTTCAAATAGTGACATAAACATTTTAAATTAATTTCATGTGAAAGCATGATAACCGGTAGGATTCTCAGCATGTGAACAATAAACACATTCTTGTAATAACTGCCCACAGCTAGAAAATAAACCTGGAGTGGTTCAATGGAGTTGAAGGTGTTTTGGTTTAGAGGAATATAATTTCTAACAAATGCCTTAGGAAATCATAATTCTATTAGTTTAAGAGAAAAATAGTATTGAGTACTGTTTAGCTTTTGAACTTCAGCTGTTTTTGTCTTTTGTGGGTTTTCTTTTCAGCCTTAAAATGAACAATAGACAATGAGTGAATGGCTTATTCTAATGCAAAGCAACTCAACTGCATTAATATATTAATTGACATATGCCTATCAGGGTCATCTTGATGACAATGTGGTATGCATATTTATGTGGAAAGACAGCAAACAGTGACACTGATTACAGTACTATATTATCTGCATTAACTTGTCAAAAAGACTGTATTTTCTCCTATCATGTTCAAAGTATTCATCAAAATCCTCAAATAACATCATTTTTAGAATACTTGTGCTGTGAATAAGTTAATAAATTAATGTCAATAAACTATACATGATAAGGAAAGAGTTAATTTGAAGCACATCATCAGATTAAAAATGAATTTTCTAATTGCTTTGCCTCCCACCTGTATTTATGACTATTCCAAGCTCCAGCTCTGGAATGTAGTCGTTAGTCACTTGGCCAGCATTTTCTATCTAAGGGTGTACAACCCCCAAGGACAACAGGGCCCTGGGAGACTGTGCTCTAATAAACATGCACAATCAGGATATAATTCAGGTCAGTGGCCCAGCTGGACTATAGCTCTACTCCTTGGTTTCATGGGCCATGTCACTCAGTCTGGGTTTAGACACACTCAGCTGTCACAGAACACATTGGAATGAAAATGAGGCTCTGGGCAAGTTGGGCTCTTTATCTAGACTGACCTTTTCCAGCAGGCCCAGGAGACATGGTAGTCATTTTGGGTGTGAGGTATGGATGTTTGGGGAAGGGGTGATAGTAGTGGGGATATTGTAGACAAGGTGCAAAAGATATGATTAGGGGAAGGGTAGGATATTAAATGTTTGGAGGTTTACTCCATCATGACCCCAAATCTGCAGTGTCCTTGGCCCTGGATTGACCCATCCTGATGTCCAAACAGGCATCTTAATATATAAAAACCCAGGGTCCGTAATGACCAAAGGCTCAACCGACCGGAAGTCAGTCCTGCAGTCAGTGCTTGGTTGCCATGGCGATCCAGCACTGACTGCCAAAGGGGCTGTGGATCAGGCCCAGAGAGAGTCCCAAAGAGAGAGGCAGGGTCTGATCCACAGCCTCCGTGGCAGCTGTTGATAAGCCATTGCCTCTCTTTTTCTCTTCGGGCTTCACCAGCAGCTGCACCTCTGTTTCTCTCCGGGCCTCCGTGGTGGCTGCTGATCAGCCTCACCTCTCTGATCAGGCCTGGAGATAGACCCGGAGATGCTGACTGGCATAGAAACCGACCAATCAGAACCAAATCTAGGTGAAGTGCGAGGAGCCAATGGCTGCCTAGGAGGCGGAGCTTTTGACACTGACTGGCATAGAAACTGACCAATCAGAACCTAATCTGGGTGAACTGCGAAGGCAGAACCTAAGTTGGGGGCTAAGGAAGGGTTTTAAGGGAAACAGCTGTTTGGTGTATGGTGTAAGAGAGTGGTTCAATTTTTTAATGACCGGTTTGGCAGTATAGTGCATATGGTTGGCTATCAGTCCAGATATAGGGATTATGTATTTCTGTCTGCCAAGAGCACCTCCTCCTGCTGAAAAAGCGCCCCCCCCCCATTTAAGCAATCCTATCCTATATAATCTATCTATACTAATAAAAGGGTAATATGCTAATTAGACCGGGTCGACTGGCCATCTTCTGGACATCCGACTTCCTTCTGGACATAGCCATGGTGGTGGGGGCCGAGGCAGAGAGGGCAGTTTGGGGCAAGATCAGGCCGGCAGGGGAGGGCAGTTAGGGGCAATCAGGCAGGTAGAGGCAGTTAGGAGAGATTAGGCTGGCAGGGGAGAGCAGTTAGGGGCAAGATCAGGCCGGCAGGGGAGGGCAGTTAGGGGCGATCAGACAGGCAGGCAGAGGCAGTTAGGGGCGATCAGGTAGGCAGGCAGGGGGTTAGAGGCAATCAGGTAGGCAGGCAGGTGATCGGTTAGGAGCCAGTGGTCCCAGATTGCGAAGGGGGATATCCGACTGCCGGTTTGCTTGTTTGTTTTGCTGTAGTTCTCACTTTTCTTTTCTCTTTATTAAAAATTGCCAGGAACCACAGGAAATGTGTTATCATTCAGTGAAACAAGAGCACACCAGGTGGTTCAGCAGAAATCAGAGCAGTTTATGATTTATAACCAAAAGCAACTCACAAGGATTTACCCCTCTGCCTACCGCATTGACTCCAGTAACTTCAACCCACTGCCCTACTGGAACGCAGGCTGCCAGCTAGGTGTGTACCCCTCGGGAAGGCGTGGTCCTCTACCTGTCTTGAGTCTATGCTGACATTTTGCCTAATTCTCTCAAACTTTGAACTTGCACAGTGGCACTGAACTACCAGTCTGAAGGGCGAATCATGCAGTTAAACCGAGCCAAATTCAAGACAAATGGAAACTGTGGCTATGTCCTCAAACCCCAGCAAATGTGCAAAGGTATGTGTTAATTTCCTAGTCATGTATCTGAAGGCAGGTGACCTCTATTGAAGGAGCTCTGTGGAAAGTGTGATGCCCCAGTGTTTAGCAACATGATTTCAAAAAAGAGGAAGGTTCAGGTTGGAGTCTAAATTAAAACTATTGTCACACTATGATGTGTAGAATGTTCCCTCCTGAGGTTTTTCATGTGAAGAAGGGCAGAAGTAGCAATGGATTGCCATCTGAAATCTAGTGCCCAGCATGACATTCATTGGGCATTACTTCTAAATTGGACTTTATACCATTACTAAGGTTTGAGCCATCTCAGAAGCTTTCTTAGGGTGTATGAGTTGGAAATCTAGTGGCAAAATTAAAATAGCACCTGAAACAATTTTATCAAGCCTTTTATTTTTTAAAATATATTTTTATTGATTTCAGAGAGGAAAGGAAAGGGAGGGAGAGAGAGAGAGAGAAACATCAATGATGAGAAAGAATCATTGATCGGTTGCCTCCTGCATGCCCCACACTGGGGATCAAGCCCATACCCCCCGGGCATGTCCCCTGACCAGGAATCGAACCGTGACCTCCTGCTTTATGGGTCGATGCTCAACCACTGAGCCACACCGGCTAGGCTTATCAAGCTCTTTAGTCAGTATGGTCCAATTACAAAACAGTGCTAACAAAAGAGGAAAGATAATGTAGTGTTAGATTAAAAAAAGGACATGTTTTTTGGTTCTGCTTATTAAAATTCTCCAAATTAAATTTCCAATACAAAACAGTGCTAACAAGAAATAAAGGTAATGTTGTTTTAGATGGGGGAAAAAACATGTCTTTTGGTTCTGCTTATTAAAATTCGCCAAATTGGATTTTTAACAATTCAGGTTAAGTGTGTTGACAGGTGTATCTTCAGGATTCTTTACTTTGTATGTTTTTTTTCCTCTGCTATTTACTTAATTTCAGAAAATCTTTCTGTTTGTTATATTTACCCTATAGCCGAGATAGTTTAGGTTAGGAAATTATTTAAATCTGACATAACTGCTCCCCTCCCCTATACTATTGGCATTTGAGTAAAATGCTGCTCCTGCCCCCGTGCCACGGTTGATAATTGCATCGCAGACACTTGCTTTAAATTGGCCCATTCCTTTGAATGGGAGCATGGATTCTACCAAAAGCCACAACTATGGAAATGCCAGCTGCTATTGCCTTCACGCAAAGGCCACACTGATAGTTACCTGATAGTTTCTTGGCTCTAAGACACACTCTAATAACTCAGCATTTGTCATTTCTTTTTTCTACAAGCTTTAGCTGTGTGTGTACGTGTGTGTGTTTCCATGCTACTAACGTTATATTTTAACATCTGCTTACTTGGCTTAGGTACTTTCAACCCTTTCTCTGGTGATCCACTTCCTGCCAACCCCAAAAAGCAGCTCATCCTGAAAGTGATCAGTGGACAACAACTTCCCAAACCTCCAGACTCCATGTTTGGAGACCGAGGAGAGGTAAGCCACGTGTGACCCAGTGGTTAATTTTGTGACTATCTTATTGGGTTCACACTTCATCCCAAATGTCAGGTGTGTGTGTGTGTATGTGTGTGTGTGTGTGTGTTTTTAAATGAGCCACTGATCTCAGCTCACCAGATATTAACCAGCTCTTTTGGGCAAAGCACACACAGTCCTTGGAGGCATGAGTTCATATGATTCAATGCATTATTCAAGACTGGCATGGGCAATGCTAACATTGGGGTACAAAGAACAACTTTATTATCAATAGAAACATTGCATAAGAGTATGTCTTAATTTTCCATCCACATTCCTCATCCCCTCATCTCTGCTTACACATCAGATACCTGCTCCTGGCCACATGCTGAACCTTGTCATTACTTGCTACACCTCTGTGGCATGATTTTAAAATGTCTCCTCTATGACCATAACATCCTGTCTTTCCAGAGCTCTTATTCCATTGTTCCCATTACACCTGGTCTTGACCTTCTTGGCCACAATTTCCTCCTGACCTGTCAGCCCCTATGTTCATGTTCTTCCTCTCAGGAGCGGCCCATCACTTCGGGCTCTTTGCCACTCCTACTTGTTAAACTGTCATTTCTGGACCATGAATGTTATGGGAAACCATGCAGCTCTGCAGTTTAGTATTACCTTAAACTCTTTGTCTTCATTAAATAGGGATCTCTTTACCTTTGTAATTAATACATAGTCTGTGGAGTTAGTGCAATCTTTTAAATGTATAGGGACTGTCTTTCTTTGTAATTAAAACAAAACCCAACCTCCTTATCTTGGCTTATAAGGTTCTTTATCAGGATATGATGACTTTTTTGAGCCATGAGGCCCTTCTCAAAATAATGTTTTTAAATGCATAAAATACCATAGGGCTACATAGAAACCAATTATATTAAAATTCACTTATCAAAATATTACAAACAAATTGTGATATGCAAATATATGTGTTCATTAAGGCAGTAAGTAAATAGCAGGATTAGAGGTGGTCTAATAACTATTAGAATTTTAAGTTGTGATGAGTATAGCTGATACATGAAGATTTCTGCAACAACCAAAACGTGACTTGAGAACATCTGTGATTTCTATCAGAGACAAAATTGCAGCACTAATACTACTATGTTGTCCTTTAGTCAGAGGGTAATGAAAATAAAGATAGAGGTTTTTCTCCCCACCCTGGCTTCCATTATCCTCTCATATTATTCATATTTCTGAGAATAAAATGACAATTTTTCTTGCCCCCAATCAGAAATTGTCATCTTTAATTTTCACCTTTTTTTTTTCTTTCCACATCTAGTAAATTACCATCTGCTAGGTGCCCTACCTACCAAATCTCTTCCCGGTCTTGCTGCCACTATCTGATTCCATTCTTCTGGTGTCTCACCTGGGTTACGGTGGGGTGAAGCAGACACTGTTATCTCCGGCTCACAGATGAGGAATCTATATTCTCTTTACTCTCCAAGCTCCTAAAAATGTATTTTCTTGGACTTCAATCATTCTCTGAGCTCTCTTGGGTCCCTTCGGGTTTGAGTCCTTCATTGCTCATTATCTGGAACCTGCACCAGGTAATGAGCTTCCAGATGGTCAGCAATGCAGGATGCCTTCCCCTAGAGGAGGGGTAATGTGGAGGGGGTGGGAGGAAGATAAGCACTCATATTTTTTCTTTTGATTATTTTTTAATCTTTTTAAATATTTTAAAATTTATATTATAGTACCACTGATTTAACTACATTAAAATTCACATATCAAATGAGGATAAGCTCTATTAATGATTATGTAACCCAGTTCAAAGACAGCACCCCAGAATGCTTCTGTCCTTCCTAGTCAGTACTGCTCCCTCATCAAACACCAACCCCTATCATAAGAGAGTAATTTTGTCTGTGCTCAAACTTTTTGTAAACTTACTTTTACAGTATTCAGTCTTTTGGGTCTGGCTTGCTCAACATTATGTCTATATAGCAGAAATTTGTTCTTTTTCATTGTTGTATAGTATTCATTAAATGAATATTTCATAATGTATCCGTCCCACTCATAATAGACATTTAGGTTGTTTCCAGTGTCACTATTATGAATACAGCTCTCTGAGCATTTGTACAAAGACAAAAGCTCACATATCTGTTGGGTGTATACCGTGAACTGAAGTTGTAGATCATTGGGTAAAGTTTGTACAGCATTAATAGATATTGGCAAACAAAAATTTAATCCATTTTTAAAATTTCTGTCCCATGTAGCAGAATCTATTGCACCTAGTACAGTTTTTTTTTCTTGTTAAGCACCTAATAAAATGGGTTACTGCTGAAATGTAGACATTTTGGCCAGTATTGTCATATTAATTAACACCTGTGTAGAAATGTATGAGTTATTTTAATACACTCTCTTTGTAGATCATCGATCCTTTTGTTGAAGTTGAAATTATTGGATTGCCAGTAGATTGCTGTAAAGATCAAACCCGTGTGGTGGATGACAATGGTAAGATGATAATCTGTGTTCACTTTAATCAGGGTGCTCTAGAAACAGAATTTGCATTGAAAAAGAAAAATGTGTCTACATAGAACAGAAATTCCTCAAGTCCATAACTGCCATCTGAGTTTATGTTAAGGGCTATTCAACACATAAAACTAAGTAAACATGGATTAATGAATGAGATGTTTTGATGGACAGGCTCTCAAGATTTTTGCTTTCAAAGCAAAAATTTTTTTCTCATGAAAAGAATAAATTATATTTTAAAGGGCTGAGTTAAAACTCCACTTAGGAAAATGCCTCCGTCCTGTTTTTATATTGTGTTTTTATTTTGCACATCTATGTCCTGATGATTTCTCCTGTTTTCTGGAGCATGTAAAACTCTAAGGCTCAGGCAACATGCTCTGGCAAGTCTTCTTAAATATGCACATGTGGTGAATGGGCAGCATTCTTGTCTTTTTGGCTATAATGTAAAGACCGCTTTCTTTACCCAACCTTTGTGTCTTTTTCTTCGCAATCATCTAAAATTATGTTTGTTCATATGTTTGATAAACATTATTGCATACTTGTTCTTCTCAATTCTCAAAACATTGGAGACATTAGAAATTCAAAGAGAGGCCTAAAGGGGAGTTTTTCTAAGCACTAGTTTAAGGAGAGGAATTTGGGGGTAAAAGAGTAGCACAAACTTCTTACTTGAATACCATGCTTAAGAACTTCCTATATTGCATTTTCCTATCAGTGTTCAATAGATTTTCTTCACCCAGAAGTAATTGAGAGGTCATCACTAAGTCAAGACAAAGAAAATCTCTTCTTTTGTTCAGGAGAGACTGCATTTCAATGCTTTTCAGTCCATAATTATGCCATTAACTAAGGTGTTTAATACGGTTAAATGCTGATGCCCCTTAGTGCATACATTATAATAAAATTTATATTCATTTTTAGAAAGGAAAAACTTATAGAGTACTTAAATTTTTATCAATTTAAATAATTATTTTATCTGAGAGAATCTTACCAAGAAATAAATGGAGTTTTGCTTTTAGACTTTGAATTGAATTATAGACCTTTCTATTTATTTTTAGTAGCTATAAAAATATGTCATCTGAATGTATTAAGGTCTTGCTTCACAAGAAGTCACTGGAAATCAATAATGAATAGTCTAATTAGGCTATGGCACTTATTGTGTCCCTAGGCACATTATTTTCTCTGAACATCAGTTTTTCAACTATAAAATTATTTATAAATACTTTTATTTTCCTACTTTAAAAAAAGGAGCATGTGTTACCTGTGTAATTTTTGAAAGTTGGTAATATACATCTTTTTCTTAAATAGAAGAAAACAAAAACAAACCGTGACCTACCACCCTTAGAAGATTGCCTTAAGAATTAAATAGCATGATATCTAAGCATTGAAATCTGCAAGAAACCTTCCTTATGAAACAGTTGCTAGTGATTATTGCAGCAGTAGAATTTTTGATGTGCGAGAGGCATAATTCTCTGGTGGGGGTTGGGGTGGGGGTGGGAATCATCCTTTATCATTTTATGCTAAAACATTCTGAGATCTCTACTATAGCTACTTTGACCTCATTGAAGCATCCTGAATATTGCGTGAAAGAGCTTTCTCTGCAGTGCAATTTGGCATCAAAGATATTAGAATTGATGTAATCATTTACGGGCAATTTTCCTACCAATTATTTTCTAGCAATGGGGTAAATTCCGAGGCTTTATTTCAGTAAGGCATCCTGGGGCGGCTTGGTCTTCTGCATGAGTTTAATAACCATCGCAAGCAATTTTCACTGCCTGCTTTGCAGATGTTGTGGCCTGAATTTTTTTATCCAATCCCTTCGCTTTTTTGATTTTTCTTTTCCTGTTTTCTCTGAGGATTTAACCCTGTGTGGGAAGAAACCCTGACATTTACAGTACACATGCCAGAAATAGCTTTGGTTCGGTTCCTTGTGTGGGATCACGATCCTATTGGACGAGACTTCGTTGGACAAAGAACTGTGACCTTCAGCAGCTTAGTGCCTGGTAGGTATGGCCTGGCCTTTCCTCTCTAGACTGGCCATTCCGTTTTCTTTGGAAGATTTAATATATGATGTTGATATACACAATGTATGACATGTTAAACGCGTTGTATGATAATATGTGTGTTGACATGCTCTGTGAAATGGAAAGTCAAAATCCCAATTTGACTGTACCAGTGCGGAAGCCAAATGCAAGTTCAGTGAAAGAAAACTGCTTTCTCTTCTTCTCTTATCAGGCTACCGGCATGTCTATTTGGAAGGGCTGACAGAAGCATCCATATTTGTCCACATAACAATCAATGAAATCTTTGGAAAGGTGAGAAAGATTATAGGGGTTAAAGCCTCTTGCAACCATCATATGGTCCTTAACAAAGTTACTTATTGACTGACTGCATCAAAGGACTGTACCTCCGAACAGAAAATTGTAGGGAAGCCCAGGAGCCCTGTGCTGTCCTGCGCTCAGGTCCCCATCCACATGTGCTCCTTCTGCTCTTAGGGGTGTGTACCCATTCCTTTCCCCTCAGCGGGCCCCTCTGGGCTTGACAGAAAACTATTCTCGCAGATGATCACTGGTTAACACAGTGGAGATAGAGTTAAATGTTGATTTTTATTTTAATTCTTAAAAAGTCCCAGCTGGCTGCAATGGGAAATGCAGTGTCTCAGCTGTTTGATGAATTACTTGTACTAACCAAGCTATGATTCCAGCCAGATCTAGGCAGGCTGCCTTCATTGGATGCCATTGTATTTCATAGAAAACCTAAAACTCAAGAATGAATTTAAAGCCACCCACAGGACTTAAGAGAAAAGACCACAAAAATGTATTCTAGTTCTCTCCTGACACTGCTCACTTCATTGTGCGGCTCCCTTGAGGTTGATAAATCAACAGGCTGTCCTCCGGTCATGCCAAGTAATTGGAGAGTTGGCCACTGGAAGGCGCTTGCAGAACCAGATGGGATTTGGAGGGACTCGGAGCATTGAGTAAGGCCCAGAAATGCTGTGTTCTTTCCCAGGAAGAATGCATAGCAGGGAGCTTCGCTGCAGAGGCATATACATCCTCTATGCCTCAGCTTTCTCACCTGTAAATGTGGAGTAAAAATAGTACCTACCGCGTAAATAAATCAATGTTATCCTTAGAAATCTGCCTGGCACACAATACATGCTCAAAAATGTTGGCTGATATTGATATTACCACGACTACAAGGCAATTGCTAGGGAATGGATGAATTCAGCCTCAATTAGGCGTGTATGTTTCTCACATCAATCATAGGTGATGGGATGTCTAAGAATCCTAATCTCGAAGAGTGATGTAGTTTTATTCCTCGACTTTCTACGTTTAGTCCTGGGTTTCTGTTTGTGCTGCTTGTTGATATCTTTTCCTCTGGCCTAAATACACACAAATATAAACGATCAAAAAATGACTCCTGAATTTCTAGGAATCCCAGGGTAACGAAGTAGTTTTTTTAGTATTTATCATACTTGACAGAAATAATAAAATTCAGAAGCTGTTTAAAACTTGGTCCAGAAATAAATTAAAATATGAAAAAGAAAGTGTTCCACAGACTTCTCTCTCCTAAACAAGTGTCCATTTAGAAGTCATATAATTTATTACTTTCAAGGTCTGTTTGGGTTGGGATGCACAAACCGCCATGCGGTGGTGGTGGTGAGTGGAGCCATGAATGAACCTGTGGCTAAAATCACTGAAACCTCAAGACAGGGTTTATAGAAGCATATATGCATTTTTTTCTTTTGTTTTCACTTGTGCCACCTTGAACTGAGCCCAAATTGTGTCTTGTCTGTTTGTCTCTTTCCTTGCAGTGGAGCCCTTTAATACTCAACCCCAGTTACACTATATTGCACTTTCTAGGAGCTACAAAGGTAGTTGCTCAGCATGGTGCTGTGTTCTTGCTGACATATGTCTTTTTTAAACAGTTACGGCCTCATGCTCTCTCATGTCACTCCATTTTCCCGCTTACCAGTTTGAAACACACATCCGTTGCTTTAAGGCGGCTGAAGTTTTTAACAGTCTGTTAACTGTGAAAACTTTTCCTGCCCCCTCGTCACCTCTGGGTAGGAAACTTCTGGAAGGCTGCCTTCCTCACAAAGTAAAGATGGATCAGACGTGCATGACGTTGTGCAAACATTCTGTGAGCTGCTGTTTTCTTGGTCTGAATATATTGCAATGGCTGAAAATTTCCATTTTGTATTCCATTTTCCATGGAGCTGTCATTTTAAGAAAGGCCAGTTGTTGACACCACTGCCTTTGCTGACTTTGAGTTTGGTCCTTTTGTATCTCCAGAACAGACAGCTCCAAGGTCTGAAGGGACTGTTCAATAAGAATCCCAGGCACAGTTCTTCAGAAAGCAATTCCCATTACGTCCGGAAGCGATCGATTGGCGATCGGATTCTGCGCCGCACGGCCAGCGCGCCGGCCAAAGGCAGGAAAAAGAGCAAAATGGGCTTCCAGGAAGTGGTGGAGGTAAAGGACTCCGTGTCCGAGGCTGCAAGGGATCAGGATGGTGTTGTGAGGAGGACCACGAGGAGCCTGCAGGTGCGCCCGGTCTCGATGCCTGTTGACAAGTGCTTTCTGGGGGCTTTGTCACTGCCTGTATCCGAAACAGCAAAAGACACCAACGGGAAAGAAAACTCTCTGGGTAAGAGGCTTTAAGTTTCTCTAAGAGACCCCTGTAAGCAGCATTTTGATCTCTAGTTATTATAATGTGGTTGACATTGTGTAGTCAAAGTAAAACACACTGAAAAATAAGTAATTGTTAAAGTTATTTTTAAAAATATATATATATTTGTATTGATTTCAGAGAGGAAGGGAGAGGGAGAGAGAGATAGAAACACCAATGATGAGAATCATTGATCGGCTGCCTCCTGCACGCCCCCTACTGGGGATTGAGCCTGCAACCCCGGGCATGTGCCCAACCGGGAATCGAACAATAACTTTCTTGTTCATAGGTCAACACTCAGCCACACCGGCCGGACTGAAGTGATTTTTTTAGACCAGATTTTAAACTTTGGGGAGAGGGTGGTAGAAGAGCTTAAGCCTCAACTCACATTGACATCTGAGAGTGACAGTGAGTGATGAGACACCAGCAGGTGTGACTGCAGGGATCTGTTGGGTCTGGTAGGGAGAGGTGAAGCCTGCAGACTATGAGCAGAGACCTTGGTCTTCCGGTGGGTGCCATATATACTGATTGCTCTCAGGTTGAATAGGAACGTGTTGATTTTTCTGAAGTTGCATATAGTTGTATTTCTCTCCCCAACATATAATACACATCTGTGACTGGGAATGTTTATGGAGAAAGAGGAAAAACCAGATGTTAAAGCAAGTTACTATCTTCACTTAAACATCTCTGATTCCTCAGAGGTAGCTCAGGCGCTGTTTTCCTGTGGCCTCATTTCCCTGATCCCTGGATGCTGCTGGGAAGGCAGCCTGCCTGCAGCTCCTTCCCGGTCATAGGCTCCTCAAGCGTGTTACCCAGCTTTTCCCCTAATTTGACCATAGTACCTCACTCATATCAAGACCTTGATAAACAGTGAGGTTTGCCTTGCAATGTACCGAAGACTTCTTGGCTTGTGTCGGTGACTCCTCCTGCCTTATTCTAGATAATTTAGCACCAAAACTGTTTTCGTTTGATGTCTCTGAAACAAGTATGTTTTAATTAAATCAGAATAATTTCAGACAAGTAGAATGTGATATCTATTTCTTTTGGGAAATTATCCTTTTATCATGCAATCTAATTTCAATAATCGATTTTCTCACAAGCACCATTTTGCTTATATTGATTTTTATTTTAAAGATATTCTAGGGAGACACACCAATTTTTGAATGGCTTATTTGAATAAGAAAACGGAGTTTAAAAGTCTGAAATTTTTGCTAAGAGGAATATCAGAGGAAAGATGAAATACATGATTCAAAATTTATATTAGAATTCCATTTGGGGGAAAATAAAACTATATTTAATAAAAATTGGTAGTTATTCTGTCAATGCCAAAATTAAGATGTTAATACTATTAAGGTGAGTTAGAAAGTAATATTGAGGTGATGTTTCTTTTTTCCGTTTAAAAAACAATTATATAAGTTAGTCTTTCATATATGTATATGTATATGTATATGTATATGTATAGATAAAATTTGTGGCAAATATGGAGCAATACATAGCCATGGAATGATTCAAGTTATAATGTAGAAAAAATATTAAGTGGAGAAAATGCTGAGTAGAAAATTCTATACATAGTTCTATTCCTCTACAAAACTTAGAGTGCCTGACTCTGAGTGGTAACATCATTGGAAATTTAATTATTTTCCTTATAATTTTAGGGTTTATCAAAGATTTATGATGAATATTTTTAGTTAGGAAAATATTTAATAATTAAACAAATTCTTTTTTATAGATTATGACTGAAAGCATTGAAACACTATTAAAAGAATATGTTCAAGAATTCTTAAACACCCAATATTATCTTAGCACTATAATAAGCATAATAGGGTATCCCAAATTGCTGTGATTTGTGTGTTTTTACAGTTTTCCTTGCTGTGCTTGATATTTTGCTGCCTCTTTTAGGGGAGATTGCAATATAAAATGTGTGTACTAGAAACAAAAATATGATAACAGAAAGTTAGGCATTCACAAGGGGATAGAATTAGTGACCAATTCTTCAATTTTACATTTTAAAGACAATATATTGACATTTTAATATATTTGTTGCACCTTCCATTTTGTTTTAGAAATTAATTATATCTTTTGCCAGAATGATTTTTAAAAATAATATGATTTGTACTTTTAAAACATGCTTAACTCTGAAAACTTATAGTATCTTGCTTACAGGTACCACAATACTTTGTTTAACAGAGCTGTCTTGTTCTGTTTTTATTGCCATGCTTCTGTGTAGTACAAATCTGAATAGGAAACAACTTAAGGTAATCCTCACTGTAAAAGTATGGGTAACTCATTGACATTTTTTTTTTGGATAATGAATATTACATCCTCCACTGATGTAATAGATACTCAAAGGGAAACTTCAGTGAAATTCCGATACATATATTTTACCATTTCTTCATCACACAGATACTTTGTTGAAAATCTATGCAATCCATAATTATATCCTTTCATGATGTGACAGATTTACATTCCCCATTTGTCTGTCTGAAGACAAACATGAGTGTGTGCAGCTTCTACATAAAGTGCTACATGTCACCTAAAATGTTGTTTGTTTCCTTCAGCAGAAGATGAGGATGGCAGCAGAAATGGGAAGGCAAGTATAAAAGATCAACACTTTCCACATTTCAGCAAAAAGTTGTCCTCTTCCTCCAGCGCTCTCCTCCACAAAGACTCTGCTGTTTCTACTACCAAGATGTCCATCACAGAACAGGAGGGAGTGCCAGGTCCCAAGGGTGGGAGAACCAAACCAACAGTGTCAGGTGATGGCCAGGAACACCGCTGCCGCAACAAATCCCTCTCCCCAAGGAAGCATTTGGCTCTTAATCCTGCAGTTAACCTAACGCACGATCTGTATGGTGTGAAAACTAAGGAGAATGGGAATGCCGGGGGCTTTGTGGAAGGGAAAAGCACCTTGTCAGGAAGCATCCTTTCTCAGAGCGATCTGGAGATTAAAAACGTGGATGATAATTGCGGTAAGGGTCGAGCTACAACATCCTTTTCTTTGTCAGACGTCTCTACGCTCTGTCCTGACACACCTGACTTACATTCTACCGAGATTCTGCAGGAGAGTGACATTTCCCATCTTATCGACAATGTCACTTTAACGAATGACAATGAGCCAGGCAGCTCCATCTCAGCACTGATTGGCCAGTTTGAGGAGACCAGGGATCAGGCTAACCTCACAGTTGTTTCTCCTCTTCATGGCACCCGTATGAGGTCAGACCATCCTCCCTTGCCCACCATGGACCTAAAAATGCCCTTCAAGCATGACTTTCCCAAGGGAAAACCCAAGGCATCCTTACTCTGCTCAACTCCTGAGCGGATTGCATTCTTAAGTCCTGAGGCCTCTGAACGCTCAACACACACAGTGGTTTGTGAAACTACCTGCACTCCTAACGTCTCTAAAGCCAAACTAGATGATGACCCTTCTGCTAAGGCCAAGACAGGGGCCACGGAGAGCAACCTGCCATGTTCCTCTAACACTTCTCACTGCTGGTTACCAAAAAGTCCCACCAATGGGAAAGAGTGGGAAATCCTGAAGAACAGCCTTGCCCCTTCCCCCGACCTGACCCTGGGAGACGGAATAGCTGACCCCACACTCTGTCTATTTTCTGGGGAGAGCAGTCTTGTGGAAATCGATGGAGACTCAGAAAATCTGTCTATAACCACCTATGATTATAGGCGAGAAGGCACAAGTCCCCTTGCTTCTCCTTTCAAACTGAAGTACAGCCGGGATGTGGTGGACCATTTCCAAAGAGGCTTGAGAAATGGCTACTGCAAAGCGACTCTCCACCCTCCTGTCTCAGAAATATTCAACACTAGTCAAGATGTCAAAAATCAAAGTCGTTCTTGTCGAGCCTATCAGGGTGCTGGTTTTATGCACAAGCACTTCTCCAATTCAGATGCAAAAATGAACCAGACCTGCGTGCCCCCGTATGGTGCCCAAGACTTGCATGCCCCTGCACCCAGGCAGCCCCAGCAGCCTCCTCTGCCTGTTCTGAAG
Organism: Myotis brandtii; assembly: GCF_000412655.1. Lineage (NCBI taxonomy): Eukaryota > Metazoa > Chordata > Mammalia > Chiroptera > Vespertilionidae > Myotis > Myotis brandtii. The sequence goes on along the minus strand of NW_005366679.1, from coordinate 2,653,178 downwards.
CTGCCCAGTCCTTGCAAATCCAAAAGCCTGGGGGACTTAACGTCGGAGGACATCGCCTGCAATTTCGAAAGCAAGTACCAGTGTATCAGTAAGAGTTTTGTGACAACAGGCATCCGAGACAGGAAGGGTGTGGCTGTGAAGACACAGTCGTTAGAGCCTATGGATGCCCTGACCGAGCAGCTGCGGAAACTCGTGTCCTTCGAGCAGGAAGACAGCTGCCAGGTGCTGTATGCAAAGCAGGATGCCAATCAGCTCCCCAGGGCGCTGGTCAGAAAGCTGTCATCCAGGAGTCAGAGCAGAGTGCGCAATATTGCCAGCCGGGCCAAGGAGAAGCAGGAAGCCAACAAGCAAAAGGGTGTGAACCCCGCCCACGTGGGTGGAGTGGTTCTTCGAAACAAGCCCACAGCGCCCGCGCCCGCGGGGAACCGGCACTCCACGGGCTCCTACATAGCCGGCTACCTGAGCAACGCCAAGGGCAGCGGCGTGGAGGGCCGGGGCATCCCCGAGGGCGCATGCACAGCCCTGCACGCAGGCCACACCGACCAGCTTTGTTCGGATCATTCTGTTTTGCAGACAGAGCCAAGCAGCGATGATAAACCAGAAATTTATTTTCTTTTGAGACTGTGAGTTACATAATGCCGCATTTTCCGTGTTTACAAGGTATTCTGCAGGACTGTCAAGAGTTTTCAGTAAACAGGGTCCTTGGCTTTGAAATGATTTGGACATGTATTTTTAAACTTGTGTTTTGGTCTCCCTTTGACTCCATGAGTTCTCCCTGCGTTTATGTATAGATTTGGGTGGCACTCCCCATGCACCTATATGATCTTTCTCTCCTGTGGTGTAAACTCTGTCGGTATGAAATATGTGCATGCCCTACACGCGAACCTTCTCAGTGGCTTGGGTGACAGTGTACGTATGTTTCACCTCTAATCAGAGTCACCAATGTAGTCATTTTCACTCTCTAACCTGAGTTAGCTAAGAAGCTTTGCAAAGGACGGAGGGATGAATTCTTTATTTTAAAGCCATTGTCATCGTTCCTATTTTTCCTCCTTTGTTGAGAAGCCCAGATGCGTTTTTACAACTCAGTTAAAAGGTAGTTAAAATAGTTACCTTACCTTTTAAGATTTCTCTCCCCCAACCAGAATAAGAGTTCTGGTAGCTACTCCCCCCAAGACCCTCTCATTTTACAGCAGGCGGTGAGGGGGTGGAATAAAGCAAACTCCTGTATATAAGGACAAACTTGTTTGTTTTACATAAATTTTGTTACATATTTTTGCTAATGGCTTTGTATGTAACAAGAACACAGTTGCCAAGCTGTTTGTTGTACTTTTGAATTTTCTGATTAAATTATAGGCTGCAAATAATGGCTTTCAGAATGAGGGACTTCCAGACGCTAACAATGGTAGCAGAAATTGAAAACTTCCCCCAAAGCTTTTGAGAAAAAAAACCCCCACAAAACTTTATCCTAATAAAACCCAAGTGAATAGATAATTAGAAGAAATCTTTTCCTTCAGGGAGCCAAGTAACTATATTTTAGTACCAACATACATTATTTTCACTGTGAATCCATTTTTTATTGCATGTTCAGATGTCTCTTTGCTTTTTTGTAACATTCACTGCAATGATGTTCTCCGGGAATTCATGAAAATATAATTAAAGCAGATTTTTAAACACTTGGTGACCCCTTTTTTTTTTTCAATTGAAGTTCATATGATGACTGTTAAGTAAGGAACTCAGAACACTTGGAAATATTTTCCTTTTCATCTCTTTGCAGCAGAAGGGATAAGTTCTACAGGGGACGGTTTTAAGCAGCAGTTTATGTCTCTGGGTGTTTTCATTATGCTTCAAAGACCGTATTTGTAAGGTGACTTGAAATGAAATCAAATATAATGAGTTCCTTGCATTTGGTGTTGATATTGCTAGTTTAAAAATATTCCTTCCTGCAGGGGAGGGTGGTTGGGAAGAGATCAACCAATGAACTTGTATGCATATATGCATAACCCGTGGACAATGGGTGGTGAGGGCCTGGGTGGGGGAATGTGGGGAGGACGGGAGTGGGCTGGAAGAGGTTAATGGGAAAAAAAGGAGGACCTATGTAATACTTTAAACAATAAAGATTTAAAAAAAATTTCGGGGGGGGGGGGATGGAAAAAGCAGGCAAGATGCTTTGTTTGGCAGATCAGACTACGTAAAGCTTTGTTGTGTGAGGGAAGAGTGGGGAGGAAAGCAATCAGACCCTGATTACCCTCAGTCCCCAGCTCTGAACTTCCCCCAATGCTGAGGGTCTTCCTCTCTTTGGACAAGTACTGGGATGCTGGTTGGGATTGAAATGTAATGGTGAGAGGGAGAGTTACTCCTCTTCATTCCCTTAGTGAACTTGCGATGTTTTTGTCTTCTTGGGAGTTCTGAACCCACAAAGTTTGATCCTTAGACGTTGGCTTGTTTTTAAAGTGTACTTGTCTGAAAAGAGATTGGCATGATGTAAAGGTGTTGAAATTCATTTGCAAAGGGATAGAATGCAGCTGCCTGCCTATTGGAATTTGACAGAATTTGTGTTCTTACAGAAATCCAGGCGTTTACATTTGGATGTCAACCCTGTCACAAAGTGATCTAGTAGTAAAATACGTTTGGTGCCGAATGATAGGTTATCAGACCAACCCCTTGGTGTCCATGTGTGTTTGTTGCCCATACATGCAATCTTCTTCTACTAATAGCACTTAGGAAGAGAAGAGAAAGCAAGTTTATAATTATTGTTTTAGGATGGCCTAATAAGGCAGAGGAGTGTGAATGTTCCACATCCCGCGTGGTTCAGGGTTTGGGATCTGGAGAAGGGGCCGAACGCAAATGAAAGAGGCGAGACAAGAAATAATAATTTGGAAATATTGGCCGCCAGGCGGAAAGCCCAGTACAAGGGAAAGGACTTCCACTGGTGCCCAAGCCTTGCCAACCTTTTATTCAATTTTGGATAATCTAGCTCTTCTTAGGCAGTTAATTGCCATAACAGACAGACTAACTTAAAGGTCAGTAAATATTAGAAAGATTTACTCTGAGACTATTTGGTCAGGAAATAGCTTGAGCCCCCATTGTCTGGACTAAACAATCGGTGCATAGCTCTGGCCCTTGCCAGTGGCTCAAGGTTCACCAGCATTCCAGGATCCTTGTTTACACTTCTCTAATAGTGAAGACAATGGGTGGCTTCCCACAGAGGAGGCAATACATCTTCAATTTTACCACAAACTTTCAGTGCTCAGATTAGATTCCAAACCATGGTTTCTTTCAGTTTTTAGTAGAATGGATCAGGAACTCACACAGTCACAAGGAAATCACACAGCAGGTGAGATCTCAAGCAAGTAACAGGCTTGCAACTTTTTTCTTCCTTTCGTGAGCTAGCAAGTCCAGGAAGCCCTCAGTCTCTGACTATGTAGTTTCAAAGTTTTCTCATTTGACTTGTTTCTTATAAGCTAGACTAGAGGCCCGGTGCACAAAAATTTGTGCACTCGGGGGGGGGGGGGG
>NW_005366679.1:2643293-2648447 GCF_000412655.1 Myotis brandtii | reverse complement strand
AAGCCTCATGTTCGCTTCCAGCTGCCTGGCTGCCGGCCGCCATCTTGGCTGACAGTTAATTTGCATAAGGATATGCTGATTAGCCAATGGGAAGGGTAGCGGTCGTACGCTAATTACCATGTTTCTCTTTTATTAGTGTAGATGGAATATTCCAGGCTGAGCAGTGACAGGTGGCTGGGAGAGTTGTCTACAGCAGTGACAATATCCACAGAAGACAGAGTAAAGTTTCTTTACAGAAATCTGATCAAGCCATCTTTCCTGCTTAAAAGCCTTTAGTGGATCCCCATATTTATAGAATAAGATTCCATATTGTTGCATACAAGGTCTTCTTTGATTTGGTGCCCTTGTCTGTTTCTACAGCCTGGTTTCCTCTATCTTAGAATGCCCTTTCCTTCTTTGCACACTGCATTTTCCAAGATGTATCGTGGAAGATCCTATTCTCTAGAGCAGTGGTTTTCAACCTTCTGGCCCTTTAAATACAGTTCCTCATGTTGTGACCCAACCATAAGATTATTTTCATTGCTACTTCATAACTGTGATGTTGCTACTGTTATGAATTGTAATGTAAATATCTGATATGCAGGATGGTCTTAGGCGACCCCTGTGAAAGGGTCGTTCAACCGCCAAAGGGGTCGCGACCCACAGGTTGAGAACCGCTGCTCTAGAGAGTCTTCTCTGATTGTCGTCTTCTCTTCCCTGGTTGTACCCAGCCCATCTAGAATTACTTGATTCCATTTGGGGGTCTCCAATTCCCCTCCGTTGTATCAATCTGTTCACATGTCTGCCTCCTCCATTGGACTTTGACTTCTCTGAGGGCAGTATTTAGACCTGTGCCCTTTCCCGAGCTCAAGGCCTGGCACAAGATTCTGTGCTTTTTTCTCCTTCCACACACACAACAAACTGAGACATTGGACAAATGTTTTCTCTCACATTTGCCTACATTCTCTTATCAATTTATCAAATGTTTACTGGATGCAAATAGGTACCAGGCTTGTTAAGAACAGAATCCTCTGGCATATTTCAACATGGTTCTTTTTGTCCTTCTGCTGCTGGAAACTTGAGGGGATTTTTCTCCATAGTCACTGTGAGGACCTAGTGAAGCTCTTGGAGGTAAAACTCACAAATGTGTGGGGGCCCTGTGACTGGTTCACTCTGGAGTTTTTAATTCTCAGATTGTCCACACTGAGCCTCCAATAATTCAGCCATTACAGGTTTTCCTACTCTAGCATTGGTTCCCATGGAGGTGACTGTTCCTGGGTTTCTGCTCTGGTAAGTTGTGATTTTCTGTATTCAAATATAAAAATTCTCTCCAATTTTGGGAGCAGTGGTTTGCTCTGTGACCTTATATCTGTGACAGATCTTTTTAAAAAAGTTGTTAATTTTTCATTTTGTTCTGCTTTATAACTGCTGTTAGGATGGAGTGGTGACTTCTAAGCTCCTTAATTTCAGATTGGAAACAGAGTCCTGAATCACCCACTCTTTAAAAGAAATGAAAATAGCTGACTTCTTGCTCAGTATTACAGAAAAAGTACCTACGGCAAAATCTAACATGCTAACATTGTATTGGGGAGGGTGAGGTGGGTGCTTTCCTAGGGAAGCAAGAATGAGGATAAAGGCAGTTGAGGCAAAGAAGAAAGAAAGAAAGAAAGAAAGAAAGAAAGAAAGAAAGAAAGAAAGAAAGAAAGGAAGGAAGGAAGGAAGGAAGGAAGGAAGGAAGGAAGGAAGGAAGGAAGAAAGGAAGAAAGAAAGGAAAGAAGGAAGAAAGGAAAGAAGGAAGAAAGAAAGAAAGGAAAGGAAGAAAGAAAGAAAGAAAGAAAGAAAGAGAGAAAGAAAGAAAGAAAGAAAGAAAGAAAGAAAGAAAGAAAGTCCAAGAGGATGAGCTAATAAGATTGCCATATCTTCCCAACACAATCAGCCAGATGCTGAGATTTGCAGGATGTCTCCTGAGAAGCCATATGGAAACACCACACCTCAGAGCAGTCTATCGGAGAGAAGGAAGGGTGAGAAATGTACCTCCTGGTGTCCTTCCCATTTACCGTCTTTCAGTAGTAAAGTTCACCTTACAAGGCATTAACTTCCTATATGTCCAGGTTGTAGTATGTAGCCCTTCCAGGCAGCCCCTGGGGCAGTCAGAGCCTCTGGCCTGTAGTGTAGCAGTCACTCCCTGTCATTTGGGGCTAAATGTGGGGGCCTTCAGTATTCAGTGGCAGTGACTGAGACTTAAACACTGTGGGCATATTTCAGATAGCTAGAAGCATTGCAAATGGTTGCCGTCTGGGTGGAATGGAGTAGATCTAGGGTGATGCATAGACTGAGTTTCCTATACTACATCCCTGCACCAATCAGATTCACTTGCATCCTGTTACAATATCCTAGATCTTGTATGAGAACAAGATGCTTTCTCTACTTCTTAAAAAAGGAGGTGCAAGGCCAGTCCTTCCAAGTAGTGGTAAGTTTCAATCACCTAAGATTTTAAAGAGGATTAGAAACCAAGCAACAGTTTTCACTGCTGCAGTGGGACCCAGGGTCAAAGCTGATATTTATCAACTACCTTGCCTGTCACCCATTCTAGTATCTCCCACCTTTAGTCAGTACATCAGCTGCTCTAGGTTGCTTGCTTGTTATGTTGGCACAGTCCCTCCTCCCTGGTATACATGAACTCTCTGTTGTTTTCCTTTGTTAGGCAATAGTCGCTGTGAGTGTCCATTTATAACTATCATTGGGCACAGAATCTCCAAGAGGTACCTCGGTGAGTCCTGCAATGTAGGTGTACATGTATTTGTCCCCATTGTGTGGCAACCACTGGAATGACAGTCAAACCATACGGTATAGAAATTCTTTTCTTTTCTTGTCCATTGGCATGCTGAGTTAAAAATAGTTCAATTCTAGTTCAGTAAAATACTTAATGTGTTTTCTGGGAAGCAATGCTCCTCTGGGAATCAAGATCTCCAAACCCAGCAGATACAAGGTTGTAGGGACAGAAAGTACAAATTCTGCAACTCGGTCATTGAGAGTGATGGTGAGAGAGGCTAAGCTGAGTTCTACCCTTGGTTTCTGGAGCACCTGCTTTTGGATCCATGTACAGGTTCTGAGCCTCCCACCAGGGCCACTTTGTTCATTCGCCTATTGTGCAAGCAGTGGGTTGGCCAAAGAGAAGCTGGTTGACACTCTTGAACCTCCTGAGGCTATTCCTATATTTTCAGAGTCACTCCTGAGAGGGGCTGTATTGTGACAGTGATTCATTTCTATAGAACTCCCATATAGCATTGCAACTGTCTTTGATCAAGACTTGGGTTCAAGATTTTTCCTTCTCCATCAGTTGGTTATAGGTAATTTCCCATGAGGCCATAGGTGTGAGCTTAGGAAGTGGCACCTGTGCAACAGGGGCAGGTGATATGAAGTTCTAGGCCAATAAGTCATAGTTTTTTCATCTTCTGGGCTACTTGAGTCTTTTTTTTTTAAGTACTAGAGGCCCAGTGAACAAAATTTGTGCACTCAGGGGAGGGGGATCCCTCAGCCTGGATTTTGAGAGGATGCAGGCCAGACCAAGGGACCCCATCGGTGCATGATCGGGGCCAGGGAGGGACCGAAGAAGAGCTCCAGGGTGTGTTCGGCCCATCTTATTCAGTCCCGATTGGCCTGACCCCAGCAGCAAGCTAACCTACCGGTCAGAGCGTCTGCCCCCTGGTGGTTGGTGCACATCATAGCGACTAGTCAACTGATTAACTGTCTGCCCCCTGGTGGTCAGTTCATGTCATAGCGAGCAGTTGAGCAGCCTTAGCATATCATTAGCATATTAGCTTTGATTGGTTGAATGACTGACCGGATGACCGGACACTTAGCATATTAGGCTTTTATTATATAGAATACCATTTCCTTAACACAGTAGTTTGTTTCTATGCCTTTCAATCTTTTTCTGGGAGTTTGTGTTGACACCAAGCTCATGTCAGGCAACTCCAATTGCACAGTTACTTGTGCCATAGTCAGGCTTTACTTCAGAGGGTGTGTACCTTCATGTTCCAGACTACTGGATCCCTAAAAAGTTCACTGATGTGTCAGGCTCCTTAATCATCAAGGACTTACCACCTACCCTCTGACATATATGTGTTTTAGTAGGGTATTCAAAGTACTTGACCCATTTTCCTTATTAGGTCCAATTAGTAAAATGTCAATTAGTGTAGAAGGCTAGCATGATGGACTACGGAATATCAAGATGATTGATACCACTCTGGAATAGACCATGACAGACAGCAGGAAAACTAACACAGACCTCAGGCAAGAGAGTGAAGATGTACTGCCCTCCTTGCAATATAAAGGTTAACTGCTTTTGGTCCTCTCTGTTGATAAGAATCAGGAATAAAGCATTCAGTAGAGAAAAAGCCTCAAATGATGTCCCAGAGGTTGACTTGATTTACTCCAATAAAAATTATATCTAAGCACAGAAACTGTCATTAGGGATACTGTTTTGTTTATAATAATCCACTGCAACCCACCACGAGCCATATGCCTTTTTTTGCAGAGGCCAGATGGGTGGAATGACTAGGAATATTATGGGAATCTCCATCCATGAATCTTTTTTTAAAATGTTAATTAAATCTTTATTGTTCAGATTATTACAGTTGTTCCTCTTTTTCCCCCCATAGCTCCCCTCCACCCAGTTCCCACCCCTCCCTCTGCCCTTACCACCCACCCACCACTGTCCTCATCCATAGGTGTACGATTTTTTTCCAGTCTCTTCCAGCACCCCCCACACCCGTTTACCCTGAGAATTGTCAGTCCACTCCCTTTCTATGCCCCTGATTCTATTATATTCACCAGTTTATTCTGTTCATCAGATTATTTATTCACTTGATTTTTAGATTCACTTGTTGATAGATATGTATTTGTTGTTCATAATTTTTATCTTTATCTTTTTCTTCTTCCTCTTCTTAAAGGATACCTTTCAGCATTTCATATAATACTGGTTTGGTGGTGATGAACTCCTTTAGCTTTTTCTTATCTGTGAAGCTCTTTATCTGATCTTCAATTCTGAATGAAAGTTTTGCTGGGTAAAGTAATCGTGGTTGTAGGTTCTTGCTATTCATCACTTTGAATATTTCTTGCCACTCCCTTCTGGCCTGCATAGTTTCTATTGAGAAATCAGCTGACAGTGGT
>NW_005366679.1:2637748-2642217 GCF_000412655.1 Myotis brandtii | reverse complement strand
TCAGATTGCAAAGGGCCAGGCCTTTCATATGCAAAAGCCTCTGCGCACAGCTTGGGTGGGGTGGGGTGGGGTCTCAGGGGATCAACAGGGCAGAGTAAGCAGCTATGGTTGCTCCTCAGTCCTACCCTAAGAGTCCCCACGTCTCAGTGTCCCGGTAATCGCTGCAAGCACCTCTGAGAGAAAGCCACCCTCGAGTTCCGCCCAATGCCAGACAGTCCAGTTTCTCCCCGTATGAGTCTGGGTCCCCAGAGACTCACCCAGAACTGGAGCTCAGAGCAGTCGGGAGCTTGTGACTCCCTCCAGATTGAAAAAGACAACCGCGTCCTCAGTTGCCAGCCCTTTCCGCGTGCACCTCCGTACCTCTGCACTTTACTTCCACACCTCCTCTGAGTCTCAGTGTGCTTTTCTCTTTCCTTCTAGTTGTAGAATTTCCACCCAGCCAGCCTTCCTGTGGTTCTGGATGATGTCCGTTTTATCTTTTAGTTGTATTTTTGAAGGGGTTGTAGCTGGTTAGGGACAATCTCTTTGAGGCAGGACTGGCTTACAACCAGGGCCCATGCTCATAAGTGCCCATGCTGGGGGTTTAATGCTTTGTGGTCCCTTCTTTGAAATTCTTATTAGTTTTATCTTTAAATGTATGTTTTGTAAATAAAGTCCAATGGGACATGGAGCATATGCCAGGGGCTTAGTTCAGATTTACCTTCTGCTGCTTCCCTGTCTTCCCAGGAGGGGTTCTCAGCAGCTCTGGGGCAGAGAGGCAGGCAATGGGGGCGGGGGGGCTGCTTGCTGTCACCTTGCCCTCCATCCCAAGCATAGACCAGCAGCAGGAAGAGGTTAGGATTGGACCCTGCAGTGTCTGGGTTAGGCAAGGTGTCAGGTGTCCCCACCTGGGCTGGCAGCACCACAGGCATGTTTGGCAGGCAACTGGGTGGAGACCTCTCTTGCACCCTCAGTTCAGGTACCACGTGTGCCCCTGTGTAGAGGCACTATCCTTGGGTTGGATGGCAGTCAATCTTGACTTCTCCATGCACATTTTCATTGTGTCTTAGGTCCATAAAATTATGTGCTTAGCCCTGCCTGGAGCTGATGATGCTGGAACTTATTTTTGAAGGATAAATAGAAAATTTCCAGGAGAAAAGGATGGGGAAGGAGCTGGAAGGGTCTCCTAAGAAGAGGGAATAACATGAACAAATTTATGAAGCATAAAATCTCACCACACATGCAGAAGGGGCTTCTTTTTCTCCTGTCACGGACGTGTTGGTGGATGGTGGTTCCATTTACTGAGACAAGGAAAAGGTATGGGTGGGTCAGGGGAAAGGCCCCTCTTGGTCAGGATAATTTGAGATTCCCATTAGGCACCCATTTGGAGAGGTCAAGTTGACAGCCTGGAGTGTCAGGTAGAGATCAGGGCTGGATATGGGTTTGGGAATGGCCGCAACAGGTGGATCAGGTGGGGTTGCCCAGGTAGAGGATGTAGAGAGAGCAGAGAAGGTTTTTAGATGGTGAGCAGAAGAGGAAGGCCAAGGAAAGGAGATGAGAAACATGCAGTAACGAAGGAAGAAACTTGGGAGAGTGTCACGGAAGGAAAAGATGACAGCATTTGAAGAAGGAAGTCTGCACCTAGTTTAAAAAGCTTTAGGTAAATATTGCAAGGTCAAGCTATTTCACAGAAAAATGTAGATCTTCAGCTTTTCATGAACAATTGGCAGGTCTGACAACATGGGGCTCACGTTCTGCAGGGTAAACCCCTGTTGGAGGCACACAGAGGGCCTCAGCAGAGGTCATGCACTCTCCAGCTCCCCCCCATCGCCACTCCCTCCCATCTCCCTGATTGCTAGGGCTTCTCAGTCCTCGTTTACCATCCTTCTCCCATCGTCAAATGTCCGCAGGAGAGAACTATTTCTCTGTGCATAACTATCTCCATCACAGCCAGGTAAACAGGAGATGCCCCCAAAAAGCCCATGTTTAAAAGCAAACTTGGAGCCCTAGCTGGTTTGGCTCAGTGGATAGAGTGTCAGCCCGTGGACTGAAGGGTCCCAGGTTCTATTCTGGTCAAGGACATGTACCTGGGTTACAGGCTCTATCCCTGACCCTGTTTGGGGTGTGTGTGGAGGCAACCAATGGATGTGTCTCTCTCACATCGATGTTTCTCTTTCTCTGTCACTTCCCCTCCCTTCCACACTCTCTAAAAACCAATGGAAAAATATCCTGGAGTGAGGATTAACAAAAAATAAATAAAGAGAGAGTGCATTTCTTTGTGGAAGGGAAGAATAGTGTGTGTGTTTTAATAAAGAAACAGCCTCTTCAAAGAAGCAGCCCTGCCTGTCTTATTTGATTGTAATTCATTATCTCCGTGGGTTTTGAGTTGATCCTACTTGAAATTCATTTGCAAATTCAGTTCCCAGGACAGATCTTTCTCAAATGGTTTCATCATGTTATTTTTCCTACTCAACCTCCATGAGTCCAGAGTGTTGGTGTCCATGTTTTTGAAACACAGAGTATATGAACTGACTGAGGATGTTTTCTCAAATAGAAATTCACACTTAGAAGCATCTGTCTCCTGTCCTCTGCTGATTCTCCTAGCTGCCAATTTGGAGCAAAATGGTACTTGTGATAAGGCCTGACATTGCCAGTTCAAATCAAATTCTACCTTAAAGTCAATTTTCTTTTCTTCTTCTTTTTAAAAAATATTTTTATTGATTTCAGAGAGGAAGGGAGAGTGAAAGAGAGACACAAACTTCAATGATGAGAGAGAATCATCGATTGGCTGCCTCCTGCACATCCCCTCATTGAAGATGGAGCCCACAACCCAAGCATGTGCCCCAAACAGGAATCGAACCATGCCCTCTAGGTTTATAGGTCGATGCTCAACCACTGAGCCATCGCAGCCAGGCACATGTTTATATTTTGTTATCAAAATATTATAGAGGAAAGAAATCACTCATATGTCAAAATTCACCACTTGTTTCCAGTCACATTTTTCTTAAGACTTCCAAGCTCTTCAATTTGTTTTCACTCTGCATTCCTTTGACATTTATGCATTGAATAAGTCATCATTCGGCATTATTCTTCAGGCTACTAGTTCCTTATTTCCATTTTCCTTTTCATAGCGAGATCACAGCTTGTTCTGAACACATTACGGTGTCAGAGGGCATAATCAATGTGCTGGGTTTCTCACACTTTCTTCCTCAGTGTAGCCTCCACCTCCAGTTGCTATTTCAGTGCTTGTTTGTGTAATTTACTTTAAAAAATGTTTTGAACTTTTTTTTTCATTTCTGAACTTTTTTCATTTTGAGATCATTTGAGATGGATAAAACCATTGTAAAAATAGCACAAAGAATCCCTGCACAGCCTTCATCCAGCTTCCCCAAAAGTTCACATCTTATAATAACCACGGTACAATGTCAGAAACAGGAAGTCAGTACTGATATAATACTATTAACTAATCTACAGCCTTTATTCAAATTTTATCAATTATCCCACTAATGATCTTTTTTCTTTTTCTGAACCACATTCCACACTAGAATTCCACATTGCATTTAGTTGCATATCTTCTTGGTCTCCTTTAATCTGTGAAAGTTCCTCAACCTGTTTGTTTGTTTTTTTGTCTTTCATGGCCTTGACACTTTTGAAGAGTACTGGCCAGTTATTTTGTAAACTGTCCCTCCATTTTGGTCTGTCTCATATTTTGTCATAATTAAATTTAGGTTATGCATTATTGATAAAAAATCTCACCTGGTGCAATGCTGCTTCCACTCGGGGTGGGTGGTCTCTTCCACTGGCAAAGAAGATTCATCAGAATTTGGGAGCTCAGTGTCCACATCTTTGTTAGGGTCTCCTCACATGTCCCCATGCTAGCTTTCAGGATCCCATTCTTTCCGATTCAATGCCCTCACTTTAACCGTAGACACTCTGTGAGGCTGGGAGTTGAACTTGTATTGTAATTCAGCCAATAACATGATGAGATTCTGCTTTTGCTTTTCAGCAATCTCAGCCCTGCAGCTACAGGAGATTAGGGTCCTTCAGGACACAAATAGAAGTTTTCAGGTCCTTAATGTGGTGCCTGAGCTGGGAATTCATAACCATGAGCTCATCATTTTCTTTTCACTATTTGTCTAACAACATTGGGAGCAACCAGTCAACCTCATTATATTTGTTAGATTCCCAAAAATGTTTGTAAGTACCATGTACACACTCAGCTCCTTGCTTCTTATAAGTGGTTGATTAGGAGTATCCAATACAGACATTTTGTGTATCTCTATTGCCAGATCAAGCCATGGGCTATCAGTGGTCTCTCTACCACTGGAAATAGAGCCATTAGCATCTTTAAATCTAATCAGATTAGAGAGCAAAAGAGCCCAGAATTACCAGAATCAATTCAGAAAACTCATTCTTAGAATTCTTTTACTCTACAACTACTCACAGTACCAAAATATCTGTATTAGTCAAGGTTCTCCAAAGAAACAGAG
>NW_005366679.1:2615895-2637632 GCF_000412655.1 Myotis brandtii | reverse complement strand
AGAGAGAGAGAGAGAGAGAGAGAGAGAGAGAGAGAGAGAATTAGCTCATGCGATTATGGAGCCTGAGGAGTCCAGATCCAGGAGAGCCAATGGTATAGTTTCAGTGGAAGTTTGAGTTCAAATGCAGGAGAAGAGTGATGTCCCAGCTTGAAGGCAGTAAGGCAGAGAGAAAGAGTTCTTACTCAGCCTGTTTATTCTACTCTGGCCTTCAGCTGATTGGGTGAAGCCCACCCATGTTGGGGAGCACAATCTACTTTACTCAGTCCATCAATTTAAATGTTAACCTCATCCAGAAACACCCTCACAATCACACCCAGAATAATGTTTAACCAAATATCGTTGGTATCCCATGGGCCAGGCAAGTTGACATGGAAAATTAGTCATCACCTTTTCAGCAGATCAAGTTAGGAGGCTATGATGTCATTTTATCTCATTACTGGCAATGTTAACTTGGATCACTTGGACAAAGCAGAGTCTTCCAAGTCTCTCCACTGTAACATTACTATTTTCCACTTTGTATATGGTAGGTGTATTAGGGGAAGGTATTTGAGACTCTGTAAATATTCTGTTTCTCATCACACTTTCACCTACTAATTTTAGCATCTATTAATGATTCTTGGCTGGAATAGTTATGACTGTAATGTTACCAAATAATGATTTTACATTGTCATTGTTCCTTCCACATTTACTAATTGGAATTCTGCTCTCCAATTTATTTTCTTAGTCAGCTAGTTATATCACTATGGACTCATGAATACATGCATTTTATATTCTGGGTTGTAATCCATTACTCTCATTATTTGTTTTGTTTCTCAACTTTTCCTAGATTTGGGTATTAGGAGCCTCTCTTTAAATCATATTTAAATAGCTTTTCTCTATGAATTCTCTTGTTCAATTATGTAAAATTAGCATAAATAGGTTTCTCTAGGATTATAGCATTATGGCTTATTTGCATAGAAAAAGAGTAAGAATGTCTTACTCTTAGAAACATTTAATTAAAGATCTACACTAGGAAATGGGAATTTAATAGCCACCCCAGATAAAAACAAAACAACGGCAACCATAATAACCCCTTCCTCCCTCCCAAGTTATTTTACTCTTCCAGATCAATCACCATTCATGGGAATTGGGTGGAAATGTTAGAGAGACATTCTCACCAGCTGAAGATGTTATTTCAAGTAAAATGTGAAAAAAAATGAAAACACTGACATTTTAATGTGACTTCTATTGATTTGACTTTATGAATAATAAATATATAGCATTTAGTGCTCTGATACTCTTAATAACTCGTTCATTTTTTATCACAAAATCTTTATAGCTGTAAAAAGCTTACCATATCATCCCATCTATATTCATTGGTTTCTTTGACTGCAAGTCATGGAAAGCAATTGTAGCTATTTTATACCAAAATGAACTTATTGAAATTATATAGGGTAACTCATAGAATTGGGCAGAACAACTAAGGAATCTGGCTCAAAAATGACCTGTGTCAGGGGGGCTGCAGCAATCCATAAAGAACTAATGAGCACACCCTTTGAATAGCCTTGGCCTCCCTGAAATAGTCTTTGTGTGATTCCACTCAAGGTCCAACTATCAGAGACAGAGCATGTAACGTACCATGATTACCAGTCCCCAAAAGCTGGGGTCTGCTTGGGCAGGGATAGTGTCTTGGTTCAGGTTCCCCCAGAGTCTGACTCTGAGACAAGGGTTCAAGAGCAAGTGGTTCATTTGGGAGCTGATCTCAGGAGGTTTATTTGGGAGTGGGAAAGAGAGGCAGGAAAGGGAAGGAAGCTGATAAAGGATGTGTTATCAAAGCAGTTCCCACTTGAGGCAACTGGAATTTAATCTCACAGGGAGACAGCTTAGATCACACACCAGAGTTACATGAACTGAGAAATGAGAAAGCCAAGATATTTTCCCACTGTATCCCTTTACATGATTTGTTGAGGGCTTCTGGGACATTAACTCTTGGGTACTTCTGGCTTGTCCTGTGTATGAATTGATCATGTTATTGTAACAAAACTTCTTGGGCAAGGAGTCATGGGATTTTTGCAGTGAGCTGCCTTCTCTGAGTAGAAGTGAGTACTGAGAAAACATGGTCAGGGAATGGACATGTCTGCTTCGGGGGTTACCTTAAGCCAAATGGGATGTTGTTACTAGAAGATGGAGCCTAGAAACTGAGCAAGCAAAAATAGTAGTTACTCATTTCACCTTGAATGCAACCCTTTCATTTTATAGAAACAGTTGTTTGTAGGTCAAATTGTTACATCTCTATAAAGTTCATCTTTCAAGCCAGAAGCCCCAAAACACAGCAAATCGGTGCGGAGATTTAGTTGGAGAAATAAATTAATAAAGATGGACACTCACGCTGGGTAAAGTGCTGCTACCAGTAAACCAGGCTCCTGGCCATGTCTGTCTTATCAGACTACTAGAGGCCCAGGTAGGGTCTCTAGGCCTGGCAGACTATATTTAATTAATGGCATTACCATCTTAAACAAACTACCTCAAGAAGAAATAACTTTCATGGACTGCTTCTAACTCAGAATTCTATGATTACTTGTCATCTTACTTGCCAAAAAATGTAGGAAAACTGCTCTGTCTTGTCCTATTGCCAGGACCCAAGGATAGATGGTAGAACTTCTCCCACCTCCCTTTTCTCCATTCAGTTCATGGGGTGGGAAAGAGATAAACATCCTTTCAATTGTGTCTACCTTTATGTTTGATTTCAGGTCTTAAGTGACTGTTGATAATAACAATGATCAGAAAATATGACCTCATATGTATTTTAAAACTCTGGAAGGATAGAAATGAGTTATATAAAATTTCCAAATTTATTTAAAAAAATGGAGCAAAGAAAATGCTTCAGATTGATAAAGTAGGTTCTTATTTTGAAGATCATAGCCAATATGTGGAAAGAAGATTTTCACTAACTGCTGATAAATATATAAATTTAAAAAAATGTCCTGGGTTATTAAGGATAAGAAAAAATATTCACATTACCTAGCTAAATAAAGAAAAAGTTATTTGTAAAATGATTTGCATTGAAAAAATATTATTATAGATGAATTTTATATAAAAATTTTTGTAATTGAACATATAACATTTTACAATGAACACAAGTTACTCTTTAATGAGAAAAGAAAACCATTTAATAGGTTGTAGTTCTTTCACTAATTTTAAACTGCTGTATTTACTGTTGTCTTCTCCCCATAAAAATTTTTAATATCACTCAGATCACATTAGAGTATTACTAATTTAAACCTGGTGTTTAAATTTCTTTTATTTGCAGACCATTAGGTAAGATATGTAAGGGGAGAACAATTTACTGTAATCTTACAAATACTCTTTATCCTCATACCACTAAGCTTTTACCAAGAGGAAAAAAAGCTGGGGTAAAGGGGGATGTATTACACAGTGAATATAGCATAGTTTTTATAAAATATATTGTTTAGATAATTTCATAGTTGGTAAACTAATTGAAACATATCTCTAATATGATATGCATTATCATGTGGTATGTTATATGCAATTGTGGAAGGGCAATTTTGCAGCTTGAGAGTAGGACCCACCATTTTGTCTGTTTTATTCAATTTTTCTATGTTGGTGTTCCCCCTCATGCCTTCCTCAAGAATATAATGCTATGCCAAGTTAACCTGAATGTATTGGGGATTCTGAATGCTCCGTTACAAGATAAGGGAGCCAATATTAAATTAGTTTACATACAGCACATACCAGTTCAAGACAATAGATTGAATCTGTATAAAGCAGTAACTACTGGCTGCAAATATGTGCTGGTCCCCAGTGTTGTTCATTTTTGGCTTACTAAGAAGCATATAAGCTGGTGTGCCAATGAGAAATAAAACCCAATTTTCATCACTTAGAAGGAAGTGAGTCCATGTAGCAATCCTGGGCGGCATGGCCTTTGATAGTTAATTTTATGTCAACTTGACTGAGGCATGGGACCTTATTTCTAGGTGTGTCTATGAGGGTGTTTCTGGAATAGGTTCACATGGGAATTGGTGGGCTGAGTAAAGCTGATGGCCCTCTGCAGTGTGGGTGGGCTTCATCCAATCCATTGAGGGCCTGAATAGAACAAAAAGGCAGAGGAGGATTGAAGCTGCTCTCGTCCTGATTATTGATCTTATCTTGCCATCAGCACTCCTACTTCTCAGGCTTTCAGACTTGAACTGGAACCTACACCATCAGCTCTCCAGCTCTCAGAACCCCAAACTACACCACTGGCTTTCCTGGAGCTTCAGCTTGTAGATGGCGGATCATGGGACTTCTCATGTGAGCCAATACCTTATAATAAATCTCTATATGTATATCTCCTAGTGGTTCTGTTTCTCTGGAGAATTCTGGCTAATGTGTGTGCCAATAAAAACAATTCTCAATTTCCAAAAACTGACTTGAGGAAAAATACTAGAAGAGGATAGAACCTGGTCACAGAACTGAGAGTAACCTGCTCCTTTAGGAAGTGCTTCAAGATCTGATTGCACTTCCCAGCTTTCACTAAATCAGAAACCGAAGTGGGAACCCAGAAGCATTTGAGCCATGGTTCAAAAGGAAGTATCTTCTTATTGCCAACCATTCTATTTGAAAGTGTCCTCCTAGACTGGGTCCACCCACCAAGTCACAAACCTGGGTGACTAAACTGCTTATATAACTGCTAAATATTGATATGGAAATTTCCTTCTGGAAAGTAAGATGTAAATTAGTTCACAAATTCCAGACTATGAAAATATTAATGATTGTGTCTATTGGGTTTACCCTGGCAAAGTAGGAGATGCTGGAATTGGAGAACCCAGAGGTAAAGATATAGAAATAGAAATGGGTTTAGGAACCCGGTGAGCTGGACTGTCAGTTTTTCAGACTGGTACCTGACATTCCAGGCATAGCTATGTCTGCCATGAGTTCAATGGGCTCAACCTCCTTGAATGTTCAGACTGAATAGTAGTGAGAGTGGATGAATAGGCTGGGATATCACATAGGACATAATTCTAAAATAGATGCTAAGCCCAATAAAGTTAACATGGAAGGATATTAACTACCCAAACCCCAAGGTGATATTGGACATTAATAAGCTGTCTCAGTTATTAAGTATGACATATTCTCTCAGGTATTCCCCACCCCCATCCCCACCATCACCAGTTTCACTATCTAGAATTGGTCTGATTCAAGTACCTGAGGTTCAGATGACCTCTCCCTTCTGGAAAACTTTGGGTCACTAAATGCTTGAGGGTCTCCACCTAAATATTAAAGGAATGATGAGAGAAAAGGGCTCATGTTGCTTCCCAGCATTGATTTTTCTTATTGGATTTCTATTTGAGGGAAACTCAAGAATTATTTGGGGGTTTGTATGAGAAAATGAAAGCATATTTAGACCTTTATGAAAAGATAGT
Organism: Myotis brandtii; assembly: GCF_000412655.1. NCBI lineage: Eukaryota > Metazoa > Chordata > Mammalia > Chiroptera > Vespertilionidae > Myotis > Myotis brandtii. Next base: position 2,632,230 of record NW_005366679.1, on the reverse strand, counting down.
ACTGTTTTAAGTTAGAGGATTTGGGGGAAAATAAGATGTAGGCTTTATAAAACCTTTATCAAAGCTGAAAGCAAAAAGTGATTTTCGTTTCTGAAATAGACTCTGGGACTGAGGAGCAGGTGTACTTTTGAAATTTCAAATTTGTATAAAACCAATACCCCTTTTTAAAAGCCATATTATCTTTTTGGTTTAATATATCTTATAATGCCATTTGCTGAAAGGACAATGGAAGAAAGAATATTTTGTTGGAGAACAAACTTCTAAAGTAAGTGAAAATTTTCAAATTTTACCAAACATTTCTTTAAAAGTGACAATTAACTTCCAAAGAACTTTTCTAAGCCCTGAGCTAAAATGCGTAAGTACATGAATGATAATTTCTTGGTCTTGCTTGAGTACAAAAGCATGTTGGTAACTGCCTGGAAATGCAAACCAGAAAATTGGCAAGTGGCCAACTTTTTTTCTATGCAACTTTATTTACTCTGGCAACTTGTTCAGCATATTTTGTTAATTCATTGGTTAATAAATGAAAAAATTCCATAATTATGCACAATATTTTGAACAAAATTATTGAAAAACACCAAGAGCATTTTTAAAATTACCCACTTGAAAGCTGAGCTTTAAGATGCCAGAAAAAAGTTCACATTAAATATAAAATCTTGGAATAAAAAATGTTTATTGCCATGGCCAGTTTGGCTCAGTGGATGGAGTGTCGGCCTGCGGACTGAAGGGTCCCGGGTTCGATTCCGGTCAGGGGCATGTACCTTGGTTGCGGGCACATCCCCAGTGGGAGGTGTGCAGGAGGCAGCTGATCGATGTTTCTCTCTCATCGATGTTTCTAACTCTCTATCTCTCTCCCTTCCTCTCTGTAAAAAATCAATAAAATATATTTAAAAAAATGTTTATGAGCTCTGTAATTTAAGAGATCAATGAATTAGTGGGTGGGAGGACTATGTTTTGGTTGTTGATTGAGCCTCAACATAAGAACCAGACAGAATTCTTTTCTGACTGCCACTAGAGACTTCGTCTTGTACCAGGATGATGCTTTATTCTGGGGGTTCTTTAACAGAGTCTATAAATGAACCATGTTATGGGTTGAGTATGTGATTTCCTTTCCCCAAAATATCTAGGGTCTTTACTGAGGTAATCAAATTAAAATGAGGTCATTAAAGTGGATTCTAATCCAATATAAATGGTGTTCTTATAAAAAGGGGAAATATGGATCCAGAAATAGACATGCATAGAGGAGAAACAGTGTGGAGAGACACAGGGGAAATATGGCCATCTACAGGCCAACGAGAGAGACCTGGAACAGATCTTTCCTTACAGCCCTCGGAAGAAACCAACTCTGCTGACATCTTGATTGTGGATTTCTAGCTTCCAGAATTGTGACACAATGAACTTCTGTTCTTTACTGCCACCCAATTTGTGGTACTTTATGGCAGCCCTAGCAAACTAATATAGGTGGTTAGTGTGTATCTTAAAATTGTGTACATGATTTTGTGTGCTTGTGAGTGGAAGGACATATATTTTCCTCCTTTCTCTTCCTCTTCCTAGAATTGGACAAACAATGTGCCAGGATAATAGAAAGAAACAGATTCTTTAAGAAAGCATAACAATATTAAACAGATGGATAAATATGGGTTAATATATTTACTACAAATTCTGAATGGCTTATACTGTTGGGAAAGGAGTCGCTGTTTTCAGTTGACTCCTGAGAACACACACACACACACACACACACACACACACACACACACACACACACACAAATCTTGGAGAGATGCCCACATACTGCTGAGAAGTTGTTAAGGCAACTTCTTTCTACTGGCCCAGTGGGATGGGGTGGAAAAAAATCCTTGTTGAGAATCCTCAGAGCTGTGGACAGTGGAGGAAGGAGAAAGGGAGCCCTGCAGCAGGGAAGGAACGTGGCTTTTCCAGGACCAGGAGAAATGAAATGCTGTATAAAGTTGTTGAGCACAGCAGAGATGGACTGTGGGAGCATTTGAAAATAGGCCTTACTAGGATCCCGAGTGACGCATGATGACTTGAGCCACTTGGAGAGGAAAGAAGCCCTGGGGATTCTTAGGACAGTTCTGCCTCTGATGGTGAGAATGTGGTGACAAAAGGAGACTTTTGGATCTGCTGCATCCACATTTCCCCCCAAAAGGCTGCCTCTCTACTTCTCATTCAATCAGCAAATCCCTAGAATTACAATTCACGTTGGCTTTTATTTTGTTTGTGGGCCAGATATAGTGATATCTTGGTGGCAATGAACTGACTGTTCAGACACTTTTCCCTTCCAGGCACATACCACACACGTTAGAAAAAAATCTTAATAATTTAAAGATTTCTCTCTTGGGTCCATTCTGATTAAGGAAAAATTTTTGAGAGTTGTTTACCACCAAAAATTTCAATTGTTTAGGATTAAAAATTCTAGGACTAGTTCATTATCACCTGCAGAGGCATCAGCAATCCAGGATACTTAATAGATGGATAGTAAACAGTATTTGAACCCAACATTCAGTCTAATAAAAGGCTAACTAGGATACCTTCAAGTTTATAAAGTTTGTTTGAAGGTTGGATCAAACCAGGGCTCAGAATGTTCTCCTTCATCTGGGAGTCAGAAGGGAGAGAGGGTCTACTATTTCTCAGAAGGTTGACCTTATCACCCATGAGGAGGTGATAAGGCTTGATTCCAAAGTCAAGAATCCCTCCTATTTCTCTAGAGGAAGGGAGAGATGTACAAGGAGGGTGACATTGAAGGTGAGGGTTTAGGATCTCAGAGCTCAGTGATTTCTCTCTGCAGGTTTGTGGGAGAGATTTCTACTACTCCTAAACAGGAAGGAAGTGCACCCCCTGTAAAGAACTTAATCTGGAGCATCAGTGTTCAATGGGACTGCAAATGGTATACTGGAAGCAGAGTGACATATGGTGTGTGGGTATGACAGAGGGAGTGTTGGTGGTGGAGAGCAATCATCAGTGTGTGTAATCTGTTGTCCTTGGGAGACCAGCTACAATAAATCTAGAGACTCACAGTGTTGTCAAGGTCTGAATGGAGAAAACTCAATATCTTTTCACCTACACAAGGGATTGAGGATACTGGTCTTTGTGAGAAATGAGAAGTTTCCATGGAGGGGGCCATAGCAGGATAGGTCAGTTTTCTCCTTTTCCTTTCTCATTGGTGGAAAAACACATAAGAACACTCTGGAGATGCCGAGAGGATTTCTGGGCAGTGTGAAAGTGCTCATCACTGGGAAGCTATCGCACCTTAAATGAGGACATCTATGAAGGACTTTTTCCCTCTCTTTCTTCTCTCTTCTACCGCCCAGAATTATCTGCCCAAGAACCATGTACATGGCATTTGGTGGAATGAAGGGATGATTATCTGGACACACACAAAATATATTCGAATGGCACAAAGTCAAAGAGAAACCTCTTTAATGTCCAAAGAACCACAGGGAAGATAAAGCTGAAGTAGGCGAGGAGATTTCTCTGTTCTCTGTAAGGTGGTGGCTGTGTGGGTGTGTGTTAACAGTTAAGAACTAAGGTCTTACCCCAGTAATAAGTCAAATCTAGGGAAATGTACTGTTTTATATGTTATTTGGACTCTATGTATCTAATGAGCTAATAGTAAGACAATTTAGATCTAAACTTTACTACCTCACTCTTTCCAGGAGAAGCCTAGGGTTTCAGAAACACAGGCGAGGTTTTTCTTCACTAGGCAGAGTATACAGCTTGAAAGATCTGATGTAATTTAAGAACTGTTACTTGAGTTATGGTTCCTTTATTGTTTCTTGCCAGCCTGTTTCATCTGGGGAGTGGGGAACATGAAAGGTGTGATAACCACCATCGGATGTGCCCCTACTATGTGTCAGGTTCATGTACACGTAATACCTAACTAATCCTCACAAAATCCAGAAAGTAGATTTAATTTCCTCCATTTTCCAAATGAAGGATTTGAAGTTCAACAAGATTAAATGATTTGACCAAGGTCAACAGTAGTTTGACCATGGTGAAAAGCTTGGATTAAAATTTAGTTCTGCCCTATTCCAAAATCCCTGTCCAGTTTGTTTATTTTATCAAACTCTTTCCTAGGATGTATATGAGTGTGTGTGTGTGTGTGTGTGTGTGTGTGTAAGTTCTTTTTTTTTAGTAGTATGATACTATTATTATGACTAGAGGCTAGATGCCTTTCTCCCTCAGGCCTTCACCTTGGCAACTTTAGGACAAAACTATATGACTGATTCCCATCTCTATCTTGAAGACTTGAATGAGGCTTAAAGTTAGGTTTGTCTTGTTGAATTATTTTTTTAGCCACCTTTATCAAGTGAGGCACTTTCCTTATGCATTATTCCTCTGAATGTATTCACATGTGGAACACTGAGTGTATTCAGTGGGAGACTAAAAAGATTTGGGGCCTTTCACCAGAAATGTTGATTTATATGCACATATTTTGCCAAGTGAGATTTGTAAATTATAATATATTATTAAATCCCTTTCTTCTCTGTCATGCAACATATTCTGGAAACAACTATTTTCAATGCATCAAAGAGCAAAGAAAGAGCTGGAGGTGACAGTTCCAGGTCTGTCTAGTGGGAGTTGTCGGGGAGGGGGGGGGGGATGGAATAACCTTTAGTGAAAATTAAAATCCAAATGGCTACAGATGATGAAGTTGATATGGTGCCATTTACCTTTTTTCGATGACTGCACTTTTCAAAATATCCTGTAGTCAACAGTGGTAAGAAAAAAAAACCTTTGAAAATGTTATTTCTCAGAGGTCTTACCATCACAGGAAAAAAATCTAAGTGTAGACATTCTTGCCTCTGTTTGATAAGGAGATCAGACCTTCATTTGCTTGTCCATTTTATGCTGTTCTTAAGAAAATATTTATCAAGCTGGTTCTCAGTAATTTTTCCTTTTTCTTGATGTCAACACTGACCACTTATATAAGTGAAGACATTGACATTCTTTTGGATTTGTAAGGGTTACCGAATCTATTGATCTTACAAAGCCGAGTTTAGTCTTAGCACTGTGTTGAGAACACTTGAGGGAGCTTTTCTCATTTCTCAGTGAATGCTTCACATGCTTTATTTAGTGGCATAAAAGCAGAGAATGCAATATATGATGTCTGAAACCCAGAAAAATTTCCCAAGAATTCTGAAACAAATTGGTTATTTTCTTTTAATATATAATCTGAGGAGATGATTACTATTAATATTCAAGGGGCTATGCAGCCTACTAACAATAAGTAACCAGAGGGAAAATTATTTTTGGTTCTTGATGAGCTGATGATGAGAGAATTACACTATATTTACTCATATTTTTCTCCATGTAGGCATTTCTGATCATTTCCCACCTCCCTGTCAACTCTATGTCGTTTTAAGGATAAAATCTAGTTCCTCCTCAGAATCTGCTATGTTTTGACAGGTTAGGTGTGGGTTGGTACCGCAGAAGTCCTTGTTAGAGCAGTTGAAGGGGCCATAAGTTCCTGATCCTGAATTATTTTCTAAGGGCTGCCAAGTTGAGTGGGTTCTTAACACATGGTATCCTTCCTGCAGTCCCCAGGCCATTGGTTGTACTTGAAGGCATTTTGACTTGCTTGATTTCTCCTCACTGCCCCATTATGGTTGTAAAATATTTTCCTTAAGGGGGAATAATTACTTAAATAAATGCGGAACACTTGGTAGCTGCCTCCTCATGCTTATTCGCCTGGAATAAATCTATTTCTATTCAGAATATGCATAACTCCAAAATGCTGGGTTTATATTCTCTCATGTCTCGAATATGGTAAAACTTCCTCTTCCAAAATAATTTAATGACATTTGGATGCACCAAGGTTACATTTTTAAAAGCATAGAGGATGCTTGGTTTTTAGTTTCTTCTAATAAACACTGAGGAGTGTTTCAAGCTCAAGACATCTGTTAATGCTCATGTAATGTCCCATTCTTTCTTCTCTTAGGCTACATTTGCTCTTTCTCACCATTCTCAGAAAGGAGAATAGGTGTTCTGTTTTGTTTGTTGGTTTGTTGTTGTCTGAGCGTCCTGCTATAGCTCTAGAGCACACTAGAAAAGTTTACAGCTTTCTTCCCATCTCCATCCAGGTTCTCCATTGGCTATAGAAGAATCCCTCATGCTGGTGGTGAACATCTATTCTTGGTTTTAGAAGCAGGTCCACAAAGGGATTATATTGCATGAAGAACATTGAAATCAAAATACTAGATGAGAGAAAAAATGTTAATAAATGAAAAACTAGGGTTCAAATCTTGGCCTTTGGATATTTTAGCCACTATGCATAGGTCTCTGTGGGAACAGAAAAGAGGAGCACCTGCCTTAGAGGAAGAGGGAGAGAAGCTTAGAGGTTACATCTAAACTAAATCTTAAGGAGTTATCCAGGAGCCAAAGGGGAGGTACAAAACAAGTATATGCAGAGTTCCATGTTGTCTGTGCAAGAAAGCTGGAAATGCAACCAATTAGGGGGAATGTTTTGGGGGAACCCATGTCATTTGGAGTAAACAAATTTATCATTCTCCTTCCTAAAGTTGGGGTTATAATTCTTAAGAAAATAAGATTTAGACTGTGGGCATTCCTCAAAGAGCAGGATCAAGGACCTGAGATATATAGGGAGGTCAAAGAAAATATTTGAGATTTTCCCCAGTAACCGTCTTCCACATACAATGAAACTGAGGCAGAAAGTTTCTCATCTAAATACTTGGTTTTATAAATGAGTCTCATTTTGGCAAGCTGGAAAGAGATGTAAGTTGGAAGGAGGGAAAAGGCAAACTAGGAGGATGAAAAGGTTGAATATTGTGACTTCCCTGTGGTGTGCTTAGTTTTTACCTTTCAGCAATCACATTTTCTTTGAAACCTAACATGAATGCTAGTCTGAAATGATGAAATGGTGTGTGGGTCACTTCACCTTGGAGGAATAAGATGAATCACTTCAACTTTGCCAAGCACATATCTTATCTTTTTTCTTTGAGGGAAAGATAATTTCTTACCAAAAGCAAGGAAAAATCATTAGCGGAGTTAACTTTTCTCTGACAATATCTGTCATTCATTAGTATTCTTTGAATGAATTGCCCTTTAGTTTTATTTCGAGTGAGCTGAGATATTTCCTCTCTAAGAACTAAATTTGAAATAGGCATGAGAAGAGAGAGAGAGATGAAGGGTGAAGAAGAGAGAGATAGAGAGGAGAGAGAAGAGAGGAGGGAGAGGGATTATTTTAGGGAAGTGGCTTACACAATTATGAAGGCTGGAATATCCGAAATCTGTAAGATAGGCTGACAGGAGACCCATGGAAGAATTGATGTTGCAGCTTGAGTTCAAAGCCTGCAGAATTCTCTCAGAATTCCCTTTTCCTTGAGGGAGAGCAATCTTATTTCTTAAGGCCTTCAACTGATGGGACGAGGCCCATCCACATTATGAACAATAATCCACTTTACTCAAACTCTACTGATTTAAATGTTAATCTCATCTGAAATGTACTTTCACAGCATCATCCTATTCTACTTGATCAAATATCTGGTTACCATTGTCTAGTCAAGTTGATACATAAAATTAACCATCCCAACAATATATATTATGATTTTGCCCCTTTTCACCATGTCCTGTCTGTAGCAGCAGGTGGCTTTGCAGACTGATGCCTATTATTTCAGGATAATCATCATGTCACAGGAGCCAAAAGTCCACTTTACAATAGTATCTCTAAGTGTTAATTTAACCACCCCCAACATAGTTGTAGTCTTTCTGGTATGCTATGACAATACTCATACTATCTAGGTTATACATGCTTACAAAGCATCAAACACTCTCATATTGAGGGTCATTTATCTCACTCAAAACAGTAATGCTAATAACATTTATAATTAGAGGAACATTTCCTGAAAACAGAAGTATGCCCTCAATTATATCAAACATTTGAAAAATCAACTTATACACAATCTTAAGTACTGAAAACACTGGAAACACTAAACCAACCATCCACTGGAAAATCAAATTCCTCAAAATTAGTTTTAATCTCATTATAACTAAGATTTTTCTTACAGATTAATTATGAGTGAAAACTATTATACATATTTGTCAAAGTTATTTATTGGTTAAAATTCCTTATACCATAATGGTACACCCATTCCAACTATAGTTTCAAAATGTAACTTTTATTATCAAAAAACAGCTACATTTCTGTGACTATGCCCTTATAATTGCATTTCATTATGTGCAAAATTATCTTACCTAAGCACAATAGATACTCATGAAGTGGAAACAGTTTGAAATGTTACCTGCAATTATTTTAATTCTCTTTAAAATCTTTACGAATTCTTTGCTGAATTCTGCACTTAATGGGTAAAATTAATAGCCTATTCATAACCACAAAAACAACAGGACATCAATGATGTTGAAATTATACAGACTATGATTAACTTTGATTCATACGTAATTTCAGCAACAGATTCAAAACCTGGGACATTTTGTCTCCCAGAACTTGATAAATAGTACCTACCGCCTATAGAACTTCTGATCAATATATTAATCTTATGAAGAGATGTGCTCTACTCATGAGCTATGTCATCTGCAGACAAAACAAAGAAATAAACAAAAAGAGATGCTATTTCAGAAGTTTTAAGTAAAAAAGTGGTAATATTCACAAGACCTAGTATTTATTAAGAGCAGTGCTTCAAAATTGTGCCTCAACCGTAGCACTTGAAATGGCACCTGTAGACTATTTCAAAAGCTGACCGGCAGCTTTACTATAAACTAATTAAGGAGCTTATATCATTAAAATTTTGGTTAAACATTGAGATTATAAATTGTTCCTTGATGACATACCCCAATTAGATACAGCACCAGGAAATGTTACTGTCTTAATCAGAAATTCTAAAACCACAACAATTTTCAATTTAAAAGTTCTGATTCAAATTTTTTACACTATTATTCTTGCTCAAAACACTTGAAATACCAAAACAGCCCCTTGAGAAACAAAATGAAGGAAAATATATTTGTCTTTTTTAGTATCCCACATTATTAGGATTATTTATTGTCATCTTGATGATATTTCCAACAATTCTGTTTCTCCCACCAAACCGTTTTATTAAGAACTGCATAATTCATTACATTCCAGCAATGATTAGTCTAATTGCTTTAAAAACAGCTAAAGTTAATTCACAGCCACTAAGAACAAACTTGATCTCTAATCTTTACGTGACTTATTTTATTTATTCTATAAACCTGTTAGGGGTGCTATACCAGACATTTGCCACAATCACTCAAATCTCAAAAACTCTACAAGTATCAGGGACAGTTATTATTGGTTTCCTTGTATAACCAAAAGCTCGTCTGTACATTTTGCACCCTATGGAACATCTGTTTCACTAATCCCTGAACCATATTAATAGTCAACCAATAGACAACAATCAAGGCTCAACTAGAACAAGACTGCGCACAAAGACCACTAGGGGGTGCACCAAGAAAGCATAAAAAATGCGGAGACAAAAAAACATGACAGAAATGGAGGATATAGAGCTAAAAATCGCAATTTTGAGGGCTTGCAAAAATGTGCTAGAAGCTGTCAATAAACTTGAGGAGAGAGTCACGAAAACTAATGAGACCCTCGATGCTATGATAAAGAACCAACTAGAAATTAAGCATACACGGACTGAAATAAAGAATATTATACAGACACCCAATAGCAGACCAGAGGAGCGCAAGAATCAAGTCAAAGATTTGAAATGCGAAGAAGCAAAAAACACCCAACCGGAAAAGCAAAATGAAAAAAGAATCCGAAAATATGAAGATAGTGTAAGGAGCCTCTGGGACAGCTTCAAGCGTACAAACATCAGAATAATTGGGGTGCCAGAAGATGAGAGACAGCAAGATATTGAAAACCTATTTGAAGAAATAATGGCAGAAAACTTCCCCCACCTGGTGAAAGAAATGGACTTACAGGTCCAAGAAGCGCAGAGAACCCCAAACAAAAGGAATCCAAAGAGGACCACACCAAGACATATCATAATTAAAATGCCAAGAGCAAAAGACAAAGAGAGAATCTTAAAAGCAGCAAGAGAAAGAGACTCAATTACCTACAAGGGAATACCCATACGACTGTCAGCTGATTTCTCAACAGAAACTTTGCAGGCCAGAAGGGAATGGCAAGAAATATTCAAAGTGCTGAATACCAAGAACCTACAACCAAGAATACTTTAGCCAGCAAAGCTATCATTCAGAATTGAAGGTCAGATAAAGAGCTTCACAGATAAGGAAAAGCTAAAGGAGTTCATCACCACTAAACCAGTATTATACGAAATGCTGAAAGGTATCCTTTAAGAGGAGGAAGAAGAAAAAGGTAAAGATACAAATTGTGAACAACAAACATGCATCTATCAACAAGTGAATCTAAGAATCAAGTGAATAAATAATCTGATGTACAGAATGAACTGGGGATTATAATGAATCAGGGACATAGAAAGGGAATAGACTGACTATTCTTGGGGGGGAAAGGGGAATGGGAGATGCGGGAAGAAACTGGACAAAAATCGTGCACCTATGGATGAGGACAGTGGGTGGGGAGTGAGGGCGGAGGGGGGGGTGGGAACTGGGAGGAGGGGAGTTATGGGGGGGAAAAAAAGAGGAACAAATGTAACCTGAACAATAAAGATTTAATTAAAAAAAAAAAATAGTCAACCAATAGCCATTGGCATGCAGCTTACAGCAAATGTGGCAGCTAGCCACGAAGTAATTCTCCTAATTAGAGATGGAATGTTAGCCCTGTTGTCAACTAGCCCTTTGGTGCTCTCAATTGAATATATTATTTTAGTACTTCTTACAGTTTTAGAATTAGCAGTTGCCTTAATTCCCATATATCTTCTTTCCTAAGAAATCTGTATATAAAGACCCACCAAATATATACTTACTGTATAGGAAGCTCAAACCCTTGGCCAGTAACAGGAGCAGTATCGATCCTATTACCTATTAATAATCCCAGGATTGATGATATGATTCCATTTCAACTCATCAATTCTATTAAAACGAGGATCATTAACCATTGCATTAGCGATAGTATGCTAATGATGATGAGTCATTGTACAGGAGTATATTTCCCAAGATGGTTGCATATCAGTTGTGTAAGATGACTTGGATATAAAAAATCCTCTTCATCCTGTCAGAAACATTTTTTTTATTCAGGATTATGTTGTGTTTTCTCAAACTTAACTGCTTTGACAGCCATAGACCAACAACTGGTATTTACCTACCACATCTACTAGAAGCGCCCTTATTTAAAACTTTAGTTTCCCAACTTCTGGCATTCTTAATATGTGAACCTCCCACTGTCTAACAGAAGGAAATCACAACTATTATCACCAGAGTTTATTACCATTTCTCAAAGAGTTTACATTATTATAAGCTTCGGAATATTGTGGAAAAGAATCACTGTTTCTGGCAGCATTTATGGTGCAACATTTTTTAAAGAAAGAGTATGGCATGGATTACATGGAATGATTGATAGGGGACTCCTAATCATATGCTTTCGGCATCAACTAAAATTTCACTTCGTATATCATCAGCACTGTAGGTTTAAAGCTGCCGCCTGATGCTGACTCTTTGTGGATGTCAACTGACTATTCTTTTATGTATTAATTTAATGATGAAGAGCCTACTTTCCTTTTATACACACACACACACACACACACACACACACACACACATATAATTGATTTCAGAAAGGGAGAGATTGAAACATCAATGATGAGAGAGAATCATTGATCAGCTGCCTTCTGCACTCCCCACACTGGGGATGGAGCCCACAACCTGGGTATGTGCCCTGTCCAGGAATTGAATCATGACCTCCTGGTTTGTAGGTCGACGCTCAACCACTGAGCCATACCAGCCAGGCACGAGAAACCTACTTTTCAAGTAGCTTCATTGTCTTTGGAATTTTCATGCTTATGTGAATTCCCTGTGCATGTATTAAAATTTTATTTTCTCCTGTTAATCTGCAGTATGTCATTTAAATTATTTTACAAGCAGAAGGATGAAAGGGGTAAGGGAAAAGTTTTCCTGGCCCTGACAGCAGCATACACGGTCATCCTCAAGTTTGAGAATTATTGCCCCAGGAATCACTGCTCTAGGCCCACACATGCAAGGCAGGCCGGGTTGCTGCGACAGAGTTTATGGTACACAGTTATGTTGTGTGGAGAATTGGCTGTAATTATGTGAGCAAAGCACTGGGCTATACCAGGGATTCATATTTGCAATTATAGGAGACCCTGGGATTAATTTTTGTGATGAATATTACTCTGTAATGGGATTTTATGCAACTAAGAGAATAAGAGTTGCTAATGGAATTAAGAGCACAAACAAAGAAAATGCTCCTCTATCGGTGAACCTGAATTTGCATTCACACAATGAATAGGCTAATTGCAACTCTGAGTCCTTCAAGGCTTTGTTATTCCCTTTTTAACCAGTGTTATCTTTTTGTCCTTGGAAGTAATGAAACTGTATTTCTTTTAAAATGCTCTCAGACCCACCAGAGCAACATGTGTCCTCGAATAGGGAAAACTTGCAGGATTTTATAAGTTTGAAAATCCCCAAATCTAGCATCAGAGAACAGAAGCCACCAATAACAACAGAGGAAGCAGAGAGAAAGAGAAACAGAGAAGCTGGCGGGATAAAAGGCATACCTTGGGAAGAGAAACCCACATGGAGGGGTTGAAGGGTGGGAGAGAGAGGAAGGATGGTAGAGAGGCTAAGTCATTGGCAGTGGAGAAAAATACAACATGTCTCAATTTCTAAAATTCTATATCAAAGGACATTTACATGACTTTTCACATGTTTTATATAGTAAAGTCAAAATGCTGAACTAAGTCCAAGAGTTGTGAAATGGGAGGAGGGAGGATAAGATCAGAAGAAAGTGGTGGACAGACAGACAGTGGAAGTGTGGCCAGTGGAAATAGGGCTCCCAGAGTAGGAAGTGTGGCCAGTGGAAATGGGGCTCCTCCACAGTCATGAGAAAAGCAAGTCAGGGACCCACACATGAGAGGATGAGGAGTGGTGGTAAGATGTATTGGAGTAGAAATACGGGGTCTCATCTGCGACAGGTGGTCAGCTCCGTCCTGCTGTGAAAGAAGTCCAGCCTTGTCTGCACAAGCTGAGGAGAAAGGCCAGGGTCCAGAGATTCTGTGCCATTGGCCCGGCATCCGCAGGGCACCAGACGCTTTCGTAGTTCAGTTCAGTACATGCCAAAGCTTAATCCAGCTCAGTCTCTGTCCCCATCCGGTTAGCCTAGTCTCTGTTCCTGATTGACTGCCCCGCAACCAGGTCTGTGCTTGGAGCCGGGCTAGGAGCCGGGCTTGGAGCCATGGGGCTGCTACAGAGAGAGGATGCTCCTGAGCAGGGCCTTTGTTTAGCTTTGATTGTACTCTCTCAGGTTTGGGAAGGGGTAAGCTTTCTTTCAAGCTAACCAATTTCTTGTCTGGCTTTTTGTGGGCTTGTGCTGAGCCCTCTCGCTATCCTATACCTTTCTTGGACCTTCTGGAGTTCCATGCCCTCATCCAATCCAATTCTTTTCTCAGGCTAGACATCTCCCCTTTATGGTTGCCATCTATCTTGGTTTCTACTGTGTAGGCCTCAACAGAGGAATTTCCCCTTTACGCCCCCCACCCCCCCTCAATAATGGTGCAGACAGTGATTCCCTGGGGAGATTGGAAAGCCAGTCCTTTCTCTTCTTATGGAGACTAAGGGATGTTAATCCCCTTGGCAAAAGAGTCAGCTATTCCCTGGGGGTATTTGAAACTGTAACTTCTAGACCAGTGGTTCTCAACCTTCCTAATGCAGCAGCGACCCTTTAATACAGTTCCTCATGTTGTGGTGATCCCCAATTTCATTGTTACAAATTGAACATAATTAAAGCATAGTGATTAATCACAAAAACAATATGTAATTATATATGTGTTTTCCGACGGTCTGTGAAAGGGTCATTCGACCCCCAAAGGGGTCGTGACCCACAGGTTGAGAACCGCTGTTCTAGACCTAAACCTGATTAAGTATAATTTCCAGACTCAATCAGGCCCAGCCAGTCTAGTTCCCCTCTCTTTTAACTCCTAGCTGCCTCTGCTAACAGAAGAATTTAGTTGCTTCAGTGCTTTAGTTTACAAAGCATTTATTCCTTCCTCACAATACTGTAACAGGGACAGGGGCAGCAATACTAACTCAATTGTATAGAGAAGGAAACTGAGGTCCAGAGATGATGACCAGTGATGTACCAGGTAGCCAGCAAGTGATGGGATCCTAGTGTGGAGAGAAATGGAGACTGACCAAATGAAAACAAGCAAAGGCTGTGTTGTTGACTTTGTCACAAGGGAGCCAGCTATTGTCATTTAGGTTTTGGCAGATACTCTAAGGCTGGTGGAGGATGGGAAAGCATTACAGTGGGAAGAGGGAAGGCTGAGGTATGCCTGCTTGGAGGTGGTGGCATGGGGGAGCTTTAGTTGGGTTCCAATGTGATTGGTTCGGGGTGCATACCTGGTCCTCTCTAATTGGTCCTACATTGGAAGCAGGAAAGCTGTCAGTTATTAATCAAGTCCTGGCCTTTTGGGGCTGATTGTTACACGGGCTTTTGTTTGGTTTCCTGGGTTTTACTAGAGATAATGTCTGACTTCCTACAAGTCTGATTTAGACAGTGGGTTGGCTTCCCGGCCTGGCTAATGTAGATAATGAATTGTTTTTCTGGGTTCGTTGCCACAGGTTGTGGGTCAGAGGTCTATTCTATATATTGTCTGGCTGTTGTCTCTTTGCATATTTAGTCTCTCATTACTGAGTCCTTTTAGACTTTAGTTAAAACAAAACAAAACAAAACAGAATTATGCCCTCCACTTTGCTATTTTGCCCAAGGACTTCAAGTTCTCTTTATTTCCAAGGTCTCTTTATTTCCTAGGTGTTGGAGCAGGCTCTTTCTGGGGTGCACAGATCTTAAGAGCTCCAGCTAGTTCCACATTAGCACTTTAGTGGAAGTTAGTGTGGGAAGGATTTTATTTTTTTATTTTTGGCCAAACCTGTGCCTAGATTAGGATGCAAGGAATGAGCAGCTTCTGCACTTATTTGCATGATGGAGGAAGACAACCTCAGTTGAGGGAGAAACTTGTCTTCTAATTAGCTGCTTGAGCCCCAGGATCTGAGTTTGCTATGCAAATGAGGCTCTGCAGAAGGCTGTGGGGTGACAAGCTGCCCCTCAAACCATCCTGGATGGCAGGCAGCCTCCTTAAACTCATGTAGCTCTTCTCTCCCCTCCTGTCCACTGGGAGGGATTGCTGATGCAACAGGTAACAGGGAACTGGAATAATTGAATCCTGAAGCCTCATATTATAGAAATTCTTTCCTTTCCAAATGCTAGGAAATAAAGAGACCTTGAAGTCACTGGCCAGGCTGCCTGCCCATCACTAGTGTGCAGCAGAGGCAACAGGAAGGGGAGGGAGCTTTTTGCAGAGGAGCTGGTGCTTTGATCTGAAGCCAGCTCTCCCACCTTGTGCGGTTGGCAGTTGCTAACATGTGATTGAAGGGAGGTCCCAGGAACCTGACCCAGTACCCCAAATATCAGTGATTTGAATAGCCATTGGCCTCTTCAGACCTGGTGCTTCCTCTACTAATACCTCTGAATCGCTTTAGGGCACACATTTATGCTCTGCTGACGGTTCAGCGCAGAGAACAGTGGCCTCAGAGCAAGGTGGCCTCCGGCAGGGTGGTTGACACGCTGACCAGTGGGACTCTTTTGTTAGATGTGATCCAGAACTGAAGTTCAGGACCTGAAAGGGGTTTTCTCGAAAAGCCTCTGCTCCCTGTAGCCAGTCTGAGCTCTGGGCTTTGCAGTGCCCAGTTGGCTCACACTAGCCTCCTTTCTGTCCTCAAATGTGCCAAGTTCTTCCGCACACAGGGCCTCCCCGCCTGCCGTTCCCTCTGCCTCCAGCACCCAGTGGCTTCTTCACTAGGCTGGACCCTACTCATCGGTCATGGGCTTAAACATCACTTCCCTGTGCACACTCCGCCTCAGTCTGGGTTTGTTCCTGTGTTTTTCACTCTGCTGTGCATTTTTCCTTTGAAATGCTTGTAGAGGGGAGAAAATAGTTTTACTAGATCCTCTTAGGATTCCTGGCTGGGTCTGAAAATTAAACTAACAAAGAGAAAAACATACAAATTTATTTATGTTTTATGTGACACAGGAGCCTTCATAAGAACTTGAAGACCCAAAGAAATGGTTAATTTTGAGTGTTTTTATCTTACGTTTGATGAAGGGTAAAAAGTTCGGACAGCAGTGAGCTCAGTGTAGTAAACGGGGCGGCGGGGGGAGCG
>NW_005366679.1:2570625-2615789 GCF_000412655.1 Myotis brandtii | reverse complement strand
CAAGGCCTTATTTCAGATTTCTCTCTGCCCAAGGAGATAGACTGAAATAGATAGGACACTCCATCAGGGGTAGGGAGGGCATCTCTCACATGAGGGTTCTGTGACCTGCTTCAGGGGCAAGTCAAAAGTTCTTCCTGCATATGCCATTTTTTTTTCAAATTTCATCAGCTTGAAATATTCAATATGCCAAATTGCCATGTTTCAGGGTACTGTGTCCTGAACCCCCGTCATTTATCACAATTCAAATTGAATACTTATTAGTATGGTAATTTTTTAATGTCTGCCTTGCCCACCAGACAGTAAGCTACCTGGGGGCAAGGACTGTGTCTGCCTCCACTGCTGAATCCCACCCTAGTGCCTGGCATAGCAGGGTGCCTGCACAATAGACACAAAATCTACTGTTGCTAAATGAATGAAAAGCACAATAAAAACTCTGTGCCTGCTTTCTTCTACTAAATCTGATTCCCGTGGACTAATCTATATTCTCTCTTCCAGCACACTCTACTCAGGCTCTCCCAAATTGGCATAGTTTCTGCCTGAAAAATAGTAGCCTTCATCTTTTTTTCAGAAACCTAATAGCTTGTGTGCCCCCAGTTCTGCTCAGTCTGTGCCAGGCACTTACCTCTGACCCTCACCAAACCTTCATTCCCTCATCCTGTCCTTTGTCTTCATTGTCTAGAGGGGTGGGGGATTTGGAGAACCATGGTGCCCTCTCTCTTGTCATTTAAAAACCAGAGCTATGCATCATGGTATGAAAACTGAAAGACAACTGCTCAGCTCAGATTTCAATCAGCCTGGGCTCTGAGCAGAACGGTTTTTTATGCATAACCTTATAGGCAAAGTCCAAGCAGAAAAAAATGTCTCATCACTGTGAGCACAGATCTTGTGGGGACAATCTCTCAGGCTAAGTGGTGTGCTGTTTGCTGGGTTTTGTAGAAGCTACTGGTAGGCTGCTGCTGCCAAGCTCCAGGGAGGGCCCATTTACATGGAATACAATGTTAATGACCCCTCCAGGAATCTGCGGTGCTTAGGTGCTTAGGGGTTGCTGCTGTGTATTCTCATTGATGCACCATTCCAGCCCTTGTTTATGGAAACAAAAAATTAATTCAGATGTTCTCTGTGGCTTTTCGGATAAAATTTTCTTGAGTCTGGGGCTTTAAGTCAAGTAGTTAGTGACTTTACCAAGTGGCAAGCATAAAACATCCCATAGGAAAGTCTTAATTTTCCAAGCCAATAAATCTGAAAACCAGCACTGAGACTGCAATGGTTGTGTTAAAAATAAAAAACCCTGCCCTAACGGGTTTGGCTCAGTGGATAGAGTGTCGGCCTGTGGACTGAAGGGTCCCAGGTTTGATTCCAGCCAAGGGCATGTACCTTGGTTGCGGGCACATCCCCAGTAGGGAGTGTGCAGAAGGCAGCTGAATCGATGTTTCTCTCTCTCTCATCGATGTTTCTAACTCTCTATCCCTCTCCCTTCCTCTCTGTAAAAAAATCAATAAAATATATTTAAAAAAATTAAAATTAAAAAACCCTGTAAATTTCCATACAATTTATAAGTCCCACTTTTGATTTTGGCATCTCTCTGTGTGTGTGCTTCTTTCTTCCTCCAGACACGGTACAACATTTCAAGTTCATCTGGGATTTCTGTCATATGGAAAGCTTGTGTGACTGACACTGGGACTAAGCAGGGTGAGACTGCTTATGGGGGAAAGGAAAGACAGTGGGTTCTTCTGCTGTATTTTTGTTGTAAATATTTTCTATATAGAAAATCTAAACAACTGTTCTCAAAATGCTTATGAATTAAATACATGGCTGGTTTGTTAGGTCTGTTGATGGAAAGGGCTGAAAAGTATAAATAAGACAACTCAAGATTCAGTCAAATTCTACCACTAAATGGGTAGATTATGGACAGGGACTCTCAGTTAAGAGGCTCTTAGAATAATTCTAGAAAAAGACTATGAGCACTGAACCAAGGAAGTGTGCCATACAACAATGGTTCCCTGGAGGCCGTGAGGACATGGGACAAACACTTTTGATTGGCTACTTAATGGCCATCCTAATGCACTTCTATTAACTGCCTCCTGTTGTAGCAGCAGTGAAAAGCCAAATGCTCACTTTTTCAGCCTCCCTTGCAGCTACCATTGTCCAAGGTTCTGTCCAGTGAGACAAGAGAAAGTCAACTGGGAGAAATCTAGGTAGAATATAAAAGGAAAGACCATCATGATGATTCTAATTCATCTTCCTCCTCCTATTATGCAGCTGTCCACCTGTCCTGGCCTTGGACATGATCATGTAGACCTTATGCATTTGCAATGACTATGTTGTGATCATGTGAGGAAGGTCATGAAAATTGCAGAGATGCTGCCTCAGAGTCCTGACCCTAGGTTGCCTTTGAGCCAGTTTTGTAACTACCCAGGTCCAGATTTCATTTCTTTATAGTTTGAGATACTCAGTTTTTTGTTATCATTGTTATTGTTACTTGAAGCCCAAATCATTCTTAACTGATAGAGGACAAAATATAGTTGCCACTAGTTTTAGGGAAGCAATATAGACCAATGAGAAAAAAGTATAGATCTTGTTTGGAATTAGACAGACCTGGCTCGATTATTTACAAGGGATATGAACTTAATTGAGCAAGGTAATAAACATCTTAGAACATGAATTTCCTCATGTGTTAAATGAGCAAACTGGACAAATGGATGCTAAAATCAAACCATGAAAATTAAAAAAAAATAGTTCCCTAATGTGCTAAAGGTAAAAAACAAAAAGGGGACAGAATTACAATGTGTACTGTAGAGAAAACCAAAGGAGGTAGATACTCTCAATGTTCTATAGATTGGGTTTTGTTGCCCTAGACATGACCCAGCATAGTGCATTTTAAAAGAGCAGACAGGAATTTATCCATGGCAGCTCTGTTCTTGCCAAGAGCTTACCTTAGAACATGTGACCCTCTGCAGCCTGTCAGAGAGGTTTTCTAGTTGCTTTAAGATATACTTAGCAGCTGCTTCTTACTGTCACTGTCAGCTCTGAGGATCTGGTCTCTGTGGAGCCTCTGTAGCATTTGAAGCTTTAGCTGGATGGGTGCCATGGCAACGGCTATACTCCTAGCACCAGGGATGTGCTTGTTTTTTTAAGAGCCAGGCCTTGGCCTTCCAATTTGGGGGGAAAATAAGCTTTCTCTTTTCTGAATCCTGCCACATAGCTCTCTAGCCTCACGTTTAACCAGTGGGTTTTCCGGCAACTAGACTTCCTCAAATTGGCTGGCCACACAAGCTGTTTTTGAACTAGAAGTTTCTGGGTTGGGACTTCCCTAGGTAAACACTCATCAGGGTAAAATGTGTGGAATCTAGCAAAGTGTCACTTCCGAAGGGAAAGAAAGAAATTTGACGATATGCATCCCCTTCTTTAAAAAAGGGGCTTTTTTGGAGCCCATTGGCCAAATTCTCATCCGTCTCTTGTATGAGACCAAATCAGCTCTGCCAGGAAATAAAACACTCTCCGTAAAATGCTGGATTCGGGGGGATTTGTAGCTGTGTGAAGATGTTTGGGAACGACAAAGTATGTATGCAACTTTTTCCCCTGGAAAGGTTTAATCACTGTCTGACCACCATAGTGGCTCCTTGTGTTCAGCTCTGGCTTCAATCAGCCCCATATATTGTTCCTTTCTTAGTAATGTAGGCTCCCAGGCTGGAAGAATCAAGAAAGCGAATGAACAAACACCAAGGCCAGGGCCCACCCCTGTGAGGAACACCTTTAGTTTTCTCTCTTACTGGAGATAGGGCTCTAGAAAGTATGCATTTTTTCTCTCTCTGTGAAGTATTCAGTTACAATAGTATCTTGAGTTTAGAGAAATAACAGCCATGCCCTATTTTATTTTTAATACTCAGTACCTTGCATTCTGGGTGAGAGTACTGGGGATAATCAAGCCTAAATTGAGTTTATTTCCAGGAGTGGAGCTTTCTGGGGAAAATCTAGATTACTGAGGGGACAGGACTACTAGGAATCTATTTGCATGTGAAAATAAGAAGCCTCCAGGAGAAGAATTTCTCCTGGGAAATAGTCAGGACAAGCTATGCTCAAATTTATGGTCTTCGTTATCAAACTAGCTTTGAGAATGGAATGGGGCCCATACCTCCTTTGTCTGAGGCTTTGGCAGAGTGTGGGAACTGTAAGTGAAACACAAAATAAAATAGAAGTAATTGTTTTCACACAAAAGTCTCTGACGAAGCAATGTAGTTGGCCTACTTTGGCACCACATGGATTCTGTCACACTTGAGAAAGGGCCTGGAACGTTAAATGGGTGTAGCACACTCAGTAGCAGCAGTAGGCAGTAGAAGGAAAAGTAGTCCTGAAGGGGCAACTGTTTGGAGACAGAGACTGGAAATAGTCTCCAGACAGGTCTCCTGTAGCTGTGGAGGCACAGGGAATTAATCATGAGCAAATGTGAGACTTCACATGAGGATTCCCATGACTGTGGGAGGGCAATTTCAAGGGTGCACAAGGCCCAAGCAGAGAGGGCCTGCACCAGGAAACCATAGCTCACTTAGTTAGTGGTCCTGGACTGGCAGGCCCTGGGACAAAGCATTGTATAAGTATATAGTTCTAATACACCATGGTAAGTGCCGTGACAGAAGGAACAGCAAGACAAAAGAGACACACTCCAGTTAGACAGCAAAGATTGAGAGATGCTTCTGAGAACAGATGAATCTGCAAGTTGGCCTGGAAAAACAAGTAGGAGCTGGTTAAGG
This sequence comes from Myotis brandtii, assembly GCF_000412655.1. Lineage (NCBI taxonomy): Eukaryota > Metazoa > Chordata > Mammalia > Chiroptera > Vespertilionidae > Myotis > Myotis brandtii. The sequence continues at coordinate 2,611,041 of NW_005366679.1, read as the reverse complement.
AAACGGGTCAGGAAGAGCATTCTGAGCAGAAAGAAGAATGTGTGTCAGGGAAGAGAGGCAAGAGACATGATGCGAGCAGGGATTGTAAGTGGTAAAGATAGAGCATATAGACTTCCTGGAGTGGAGTGGTGGGAGGTGACATGGAGAGCATTGGCCATGTAGTCAAATGATAAGTTGGGAAGGTCCTTGGATGGCATGTCAAGGAGTTTGGGCTTAATCTTGAAGGCTGATGTTGAGAATTTTTAGTTGGAAGAGTGATGTGATTAAATTTACTTTTCAGAGAACCACTTCTAGCCATGGTACATGGGTAAAACAGCTAGAGATTAAAAGATTCACTAGGAGGTTCTTCTAGCAAGTACAGCAAAAGTTATGAGAGCCTGAATGAAGCAGTTGCAATATTGCAGGTGTTTTTTCAAAGATGGTCAGACTGTAAGGTTGTCATGTATTTTCCACAGGCGGCGTGATAGTCTGGGAATGTGGAGGCTTTTCTAGACATAAACAGCCTTGGATTCAAATCCCAAGACTTCTAATGGTTGACCAAGTTTCCTTCAGTAAGATACATATGCCCGCTGTCTGAGTCTACATTTTGCTCACTTATAAATGGAGATAATGCTACCAACCTCAAGGTACTGTGACGGATGAATAAAACATGAGGCAAGTAAAGAATGTCTTACAAGTACATTAAGACATATGACTTTCTTTTTCTGTTCTTCTCACAGGGCACATACAAAAACTTGCCATGCTGTGCTTACCTAAATCCAAGTATTAATTATTTTTTACACCACATTCCCTCCCCATTTAAATATTGCTAGGGAGACATAACTCTTCCAAGAATCTCAGGAAAGAGGTTGAAGCAATAAGCAATTGTCATATCCCTTTGTGACTTAAAAATGTTTTTAAAATATGTTTTTATTGATTTTAGAGAGAGGGGAAAGAAGAGGGAAAGAGAGATAGAAACATTGATGAGAGAGAAACATTGATTGGCTGCCTCCTGCTTGCCCCCCACAGGGGATTGAGCCCAAAACCCAGGTATGTGCCCTGACCAGGAATTGAACTGATGGCCTCTTGGTGCATGGGTTGATGTTCAACCACTGAGCAACACCAGCCAGGCTCTCCTTGTGATTTTAATGCCTACATACATATAAAGAGATATGTGTTTCCAAAATGTGCTCCCTAAGGCCTTACCACCAAGATTTTAAAGAAGATAAAATAAATGGGGGGAAAACCCATCTTCTTTGAAACAAAAGGATGCATCTGAAAATTCTTGGAGATAGAGCATATTGGTTGATTTTGGGGATATTTTTAACCAGGTACATCAATTTAATACACATTATATCAGCAGTTGCATTTTGTATTCAAAAACTTGATGGGGAATCTGAGATCCTGCTGATAATGGAACAAGGAGCACTTTCAGCTCTAAAATGTCTAAAGCTACGTTCTCATAAAAAATATTCTCTAAGTTGTTCTGGTGGAGGAACATAAAAGAATAAAAACTGTACCTTGAGCAGTAAAAGCAAGCATTAGAATCCCCTGGAGTGCTGTCAAATGTAGACTGCTGGGCCCCAGACCTAGAGTTTCTGATTCAGTAGGTCTGGGGTGGAGCTCAGAGATTTGCATTTCCAACAGGTCTCCAGGTGTTGCCCAAATTAGTCCATTTGGTCTGCCATAACAAAATACCATAGACTGAGTGACTTAAACATCAGAATTTATTTTCTCACAGTTCTTGAGGCTAGAAGTTCAAGATCAAGGTGCTGACTGATTTAGCAAGGACTCTATTTCCGGCTTGCAAGCAGCTGCCTTCTTGCAGTGTCCTCACAGGGAAGAGAGGGAGAGAATACACAGCAAGCACTCTCATGTGTCTTCTTATACAGGCACCAATTCCATCACGAGGACCCACTTGTGTGACCTCATCTAACCTCTGTTACTTCCTGAAGGCCCTATCTTCAAGTATCATCACATTAAGGGTTATGGCTTCTATGTATGGATTTTAGGAGGGACATACCTTTTGTCTATAACATTCTGTCCCTGGCTTCCCCAAAATCGTGCCCTTTTTGCATGCAGAATACATTCATTCCATGCCAAAATTCCTCTCAACTGTGAATCTGGGATAGACATTCTTATTCCAAAAGGGAGAAATGGGGAGGAAAGAGGGATGATGGATCCCAATCAAGTCCAAACCTTGGCAAGATGGATCTTAAGGCTTTCATGATAATGTGAAAGATCAGGTTCAAAGGTAGAATTCTCAGGATCCTCAGAATTCCATACCCATCCTTATCTAGACCTGCCCCCTTTTTTCCCTATCAACCCCATCCTGGGAAAAGACTCAAGAAATGGGCTCAGGGCCTTCTGATTAGGGAATTCCAATATCCCAGTAATCCAGAGGAATGGGTCTGGAAGGGAGACACCAGCTCCACAGTGGCATGCCACTTAGCTTCATGGCTCCTTGCCCATGGGGAGAGGTGAGGTCAGAGAAGGAACAGAATGGGGCCCTTTAAAGCAAAGGACACAGAACAGGACTCAACATGATCAAGTCTAAGAGTAATACAGTATAAGAGGAGGTGACGTGACCTCAGAAAAGGAAAACCACGTAACGGTGCATCCAGGCCAGTGGGACCATTTCAGCTTCACAGAGATCCCAACCTGAAGGACTAATGTCGACAAAGGATGTCGTAAGGCTCAAAGGCCAGATAGGGCCCTCACCTCCCGTTCTCCATGCCTTGGCCCTGGGAGAACCTGGGGTGGAATGAAGTTAAGTTCTATACTACCTGAGGTGGAGGTGGGGTTCAGATTCTGAAATTCCATGTAAATTGATCTATAACAAAGTATTAATATTTTCTGAATACGTAATTTTTTTGGATTGAGATTAGTTCCCACTATATATATGTAGTAGTCTGCTAAGCCTGCCATAGCAAACTGTAACAGATGGAGTGGTTTAAACAACAGGAATTTATTTCTCATAGTTCTGGAGGCTGAAAGTCCAAGATCAAGTGTCACAGATTTGGTTTTTCATGAGGTCCCTCTACTTGGCCTGCAGATGGCTACCTCCTCACTGTGTCCTCACGAGGTCTTGCCTCTGTGTGCAAACATCCTTGGTGCCTCTTCCTTTTCCCATATGGACACCAGTCCTATTGGACTAGAAACTCACCCTCATCATTTCACTTAACCTTAATTAATACTTTAAAGAAAATTTAATCATCCCAGCACATAGCAGTTTCAATTAAGTAAGTGAAAGAGTTCTGATAAAAAGAATTTTGAAGAAACACACTAAAGTATAGATACAAGGGATTTTAAAAGTATATTTGATAGAAAAATCTTACTTGAATTAAGAATAACCATTAAGCCTGGCCGGCGTGGCTAAGTGGTTGAGCAGCGATCTATGAACCAGGAGGTCAGGGTTTGATTGCTGGTCAGGGCGTATGTCCGGGCTGTAGGCTCAATCCCCAGTGTGGGGCGTGCAGGAGGCAGCAGATTGATGATTCTCTCTCATCATTGATGTTTCTATCTCTCTCTCCCTTTCCCTTCCTCTCTGAAATCAATAAAAAATATATATTTTGAAAAAGAATAACCATTAAAAATTAGAAAAATATTTTATAATGTCTCAAAAATACTACATATCTTTAGATCATTCTAATATAGAACCAAGTTAGCCCTTAATATCAGTTTGAGAGTCAAATATAGAGAGAAAGAGATGCATGCTACTGTTTTAAATAGGGATTTATTTTAGTGGATTATTTATATACAATAGTCTCAACCCAGTAAATTAGTCTTCATAGGATGTTCTCTTTTTACTTTGATTTTGTTCAGTACTTTTTGCAGTAAAACAATTTAACAGCATTAATGCTTTCACTCTAATGCCACTTCAGACTATTGAATTATTGATATAGTATACAAATCACACTATTTTCATGGCACCAACCATTTGGGTCAATGAAAAATGAGATGAGCCTATTGTTGTTATTCAATATTTTATTTTTTGCAATGTGTACAAAATTTCTGAACCCATGCCTTGGGTCATAGTTATGTTCTTTGCCCTATAAATTAACAGCGGTTTTTCTATACGATGAGTTAATCCTTAGTAAATAACTTTTGAAAAAGACACTTGAATTTATAGTACTTAAGTGCCTTTCTATTTGGGAGAAAATAATTCTTATTTATGTAAATGTCCAAGCTAATGAAAGGACCCAAGGAAATGTTAGGAGTAACCTCTGATCTTGCCATCTGAGATGAGAATGGAGATGCTTGTCACCATTCGAGATATGACCTTTCCTCTTTGCCTGTCAGCCACTGTCTTGCTTTATTACCAGGTGTATAGAAAATAATTTTGTGGAAAGTGACTCCATTTTAGCTTACAAACAAACTGACTGAAAATTGAAACTTGCTGCATAGAATAAACTATATTATCTACTGTGTGGGTGACAAAGCATTTTTAATATGGATATAGCTACTGTTCTCTATAAGTCAGCTGGGGTCAGGGCTGGGCAGACCAAAGGACACTTTTCAAAGGCATTGGAGTCTCATCAGAAGCAGCCTACCTAATTAGGTTTTCCGTAAACACTCCATTTAGCATATTGAATCCCTATTATGAACAAACAGCTGTGTTTGATATATGCCTGCATTAGTTGCAGCGGTCAATTGGGGTCAAGAAAAAAAGTATGTTGGTTTAAAATGCTTTGGTGTCATCTAGTCCCAGACTGTTGATGTTCTGCTGAGGTCCTCAGAGGTTAATTGACCTCCCCCAAGATCATCTTGCTGCAAAGCTGGGGCTATCACACAAGTCTCCTGAATTTTAGTTCAACTCTACTTACACTCCGTCCCTTGTCTCCCCTGATGTCTGCTTTTTGCTTACTTAGCACAGTAAACAGATGGTTCCTTCCACCTCCCGTTCTGCTAAATGACCATAGCATTGTAGACCTTAGCCATGCTGTATTCTTTGCAAGACAACTTTCCTCTCTCCCATCTTCCCCCAAGTGGGAAGCATTTTGATACTCAGCTAGCTACCAAGAAGGGTTCATGAGGGCACAATGGCTACGCTTCACATTGCTCAGTTACCTCCCTCCTGGGCAGGGCACGGAGCTGGGGCATGGAACGCAGCTGGTTTTCCAGGCACGAAGATGAAATATGGGGATGGAGTGGGCTTGTCTGAGGTCAGGGGGGTAGCAAGCAGGGAGCTAAGAGTGAAAGTGGGCTCTAGAACCAAAACCATCTGGAGAAAGCAATCAATTCCACAGAGGCTGGGTAGGCTGGGCCCACCCCATGACTTCGCTGGCACCAGAGGGCCTGGCTACATCCATGCCACAGAGTGGGGTGGGCTCCCCTCACACCAGGTTTTGTGGTGGTTGGGCAGAGGGCTATCATTGAGTAGAGTTGGGCCCCTGCTAGAGGAATTATATTTTTAGGACACATTTGGGGCCTTATAGAAAAAAGGCTTCCCAATTTGTCCTAAAAGCAAAATAAAACGAACACATAAAAAATAAAAAAACCCAACTCTTACAGTTGTTTCCAGTATTTTCAGTGCCAAGGAAGACTTACCCAAGAAAAAAATGCCAATTCCACTGACTGTCAATCAAGTAGCAACGTATTGAACTCAGTATCACTTCTGACTGAACCTCCAACAAATCTAAATGTGTCCCAAATGACATATTTTAGAAACAGTTGTTATACTTTGATTTGAATAAAAAAAATACCTCTTAATCCACCCAAATATTTCAAAGAGCAAGAAAACAATTCAAAAATTGAAGGAATACATAAGGAATATAACAATCATTAACTACTCCATTGCTTTTTAAGATCCCTTTCAAAATTTGTACTTAATAAGTTCTTTTAGCTCCCCCCACACACACTTAGTTTCAAATGCACAAAAGCAGCTTCATACCTCCATATGCTGGTATGAAGTTTAAGCAGTTGTTGAGTGGGCAAATCTATAGTATCTCCAGAGCAATTGAGTTCTTGTTCCCTGGCATATGATGTTAATTTGGCTCAAGTAAGATCTTACAAAAAAATAAAAAAACTCTCTGAAAAAGGAGAGAGAGCGAGAGCGAGTGAATTCTTTCAAAAGCTCAGCTAAGTGGGGGATAAACTATTTCCAATGTGATGGTTAAGAATGTTCTCCAGGTACACATTATAGATTCCAGTTGAAAATGTACTAGTACAATAGATTCCAATTGTGAAATTTTTTTTTTATTGTAGATTCACATCAATAAACGTTCAAATGAAACAGATGGCAAAAGTGCTGCTAGACATGTAAAATTCAAGATCTAGTGTACATGCAATGAATTGAAGAAGCATAAGCCATATCTGGCACTCTAGCTGCACAGAAATCTTAGGAACGCATTTTTCAGCTTTCTAACCTCCATATGCTGGTATGAAGTTTAAGCAGTTGTTGAGTGGGCAAATCTATAGTATCTCTCACCCTTGACTTGTTTGAGTGGAATACATAAATATGAATATTAAGAAATTGATAGGAAACAATCAAAAGAAATGTAGATCTTAATAAGTTAGGGATGAACAGAAGAATAAAAATAGAATGTGTAACTGTAAAACTATCAGAAAAAATATATTAATTTATCTAATAGAAGTTAGTAATGAAGAACCTGCCTTCCCACATATATGATAAATTGAAACATCATGATAATTGAAAATATGAAATAAAATTACAAAAAATTCTGATGTAATAGAATTGTAAATGGACTATACCAATAAAAAAAAGACTCTCAGATTGGAAGTTTCTACAAGAGAAATATTTAAGAAAAAACTGCAGAAAGGAAACTGAAAATAAAAGCATTACATGTCAAGATGTGTTGAGTAGAACTAAATCAATTTGTGAAGAAAAATTTATAGCTTTCATTTATATAATAGAAAATAAAGTGTTTTGTCTCAGAAGATAGAAAAAGTTATACCATAAAAACCCAAGAAACATGAAGAAAGGAAAGAATAAATCTTAGAGCAAAAATATAAAGAGCAATAAAAATAGAGAATAACATATTGAAAACTTTCAAAATACTAGTTTTAAAAATAAGATTAGACAAATCTTTGAGAAAACTAATAAAAGACAAAAGATAACATGCAAATAAGATACTCAGTGAAAAGGGGGAAATAATTACAACTAAAAGAGGTCTTAAAATAATAAAATTATAAACAACCATCACTCTCAGATCTAAACACAGAAATTCCAATTGGACCAAAGGCTACTAAAGGAATTGAAAGGGAAATTATCCTACCTTCAAAAAGAAGTTTCAGTCTTATTATTTTAATGGATAGATTCTAACAGAATTTCAAGGAGCAAATAATTGTCATCTAAGTAAATTGTTTCAGAAAATTGAAAAGACTAACTGCAACCCTAGTTGTTTTTGAGGCTGGCATAATTTTGATTCCTAAAACAGAGTCAGTAAAACAAAAGAAAAATTAAGTACATTGTATTTATGACAAAGAAAGAAAATGTCTGTGTAAAATATAAGATAATGAAAGCCAATCACATATTATAGAACTACTAGAGGCCCGGTGCACGGATTAATGCACTGGTGGGGTTCCTCAGCCTGGCCTGTGGGGATTGGGCTGAAACCAGCTCTCCAACATCCCCCAGGGGCCCCGAATTGCGAGAGGGCAGTTCTCAGGTGATGTACCCTGGAATTAGGCTCCCTACTCTCTGGTTCCAGGTGCATCACCCGAGAACCACAGCTGCCAAGTCACCGCAGCTTGGCAGCTCCTGCGTTGAGCGTCTGCCCCCTGGTGGTCATTGTGCATCATTGCTACTGTTTGGATGGTTGGACAGTCGCTTAGGCTCTTATATATCTGGATAATATGATCTAGTAGTATTTATCCCAGAAATGCAAGACTAACATAAAATCAGAAAATCTATCATTAAAACTCATCATATTAATAGATAGAAAAAAAATTGATGTTTTAACTTCTATTAACAGACAAATAGTACCTCACAGTAAACTAAGACATGAAGGAAAATTTCTTAATCGGGTAAATATTATGTACAAATCTCTACAGAAAACATCATGTTTAAGGAGAAACTTTAAATTTACTTCTTTTTAGATCAGGAGCAAAAGAAGAATATGGCATATCAGTACTGCTTACTGTTCTACAAATAATTGAAGGTCCTGGCTCATGCAGAAAGACAAGAAATAGAAATGAGAGAGAGAATGATTAGAAGGAAGAGCAAGCTCATCATGTTTTTGCAGATGACATACGAATTCACGTAGAAATAAGAGCTTAATAAACAAACTCTTAGTTTAATAAAAGTGTTTAGAAGTTTGCTAGTTAAACTTAGAAAAGTCTACCAAAGCAATAATTTACTAAAAAATGCTATAGAAAAAGCCACTATTTCTGACAACAAATATAATAAAGTAGTTAGAATTAACCTACAAGGGATGAAGAAAAGTGTTGTAATAAAAAATTAAAAACCTTATAAGAGTCATAAAATGGTCAAAAGAATAAGCAATCCATAGAAAGAGAAATCTAAATGGGTAACAAGTATGTGAAGAGATGTCCAATTTTAGTAGCAATCAGAGAAATGCAACTGAAAATAATAAGACTCACTTTACAACCATCAGACAGCCCAAAGTTAGAAAGTTGGATGATATTGTGTGGAGGAGCAGGAATTGTCAGGCCTCCCTGTTGAGAATGTAAAGGAGCCACCCCTGAAGCACCATATGGCTGTACTTGGTAATAAACTGTGGATGCAAATAATGGACTTCCACATAGCAGTCACAGGGAATATTGTATCCAGGAAGGAGTCGTTTCCTCTTGGAAACTGAATGATATATATATATATTACTATTTATATGAATTTAAATCATATTTACATATCTTTCCAAGACACATTTAGACCCAAGGATATATATTAAACACATTAGAATGATTGCCAATGGGGCAGAGGGAAGGGAAGTAAGCGTGTGATTGGGTTTGATGAAGAAAATACAGAAATCTGAGAAGGGCTTAGAAAGGATTGGTGATGACAGCCAGAAACAGAAGAATATTGTACTCAACTCTCTCCTTCCAAAGTCCCAAAGGAGAACAAGAATGAAACAAAGAAAGGGGTGTGCAACACGAGTCCCTGAGGCTGAGTGAGGAGTTGAGTGAAGTAGAAGGTGCCATCTAGACTGAGAGACTCCCTGGGGCCCTTAGAAGCCGGCATCCTGTGCCCTTTCCAGGCCTGTGGCAGGGTGGCGAGTGGAGAGGGTGTTCTGAGGGGCTGAGCATATCCCACTAGACATCAATGTACCCCAAGCTCAAGCCTGATTTTCATGTTTCTGTGAGCCTGTACCCTAGTGAAATGCATATAAAATGGGAATAATTAGATACGGAACATATTGGAATTGCTATGTTAGTGCTCACTGCTATGGGGTGGTATGTTAGTTAAGGCTGTTTTAACAAAGTACCAAAGACTTGGTATCTTTTTTTTCAATATATTTTATTGATTTTTTTACAGAGAGGAAGGGAGAGAGATAGAGAGCTAGAAACATCGATGAGAGAGAAACATCGATCAGCCGCCTCCTGCACACCCCCCACTGGGGATATGCCTGCAACCAAGGTACATGCCCTTGACTGGAATTAAACCTGGGGCCCTTGAGTCTGCAGGCCGATGCTCTATCCACTGAGCCAAACCGGTTAGGGCCAGACTTGGTATCTTATAAACAACATAAATCTATTAAAGTTTGGAGGCTGGAAATCCAAGGTCAGAGTGCCAGCATGGCCAGGTTCTGGTGAGAGCCCTCTGTGGGGTTACAGATGCTGACTTCTCCTTGAATCCCCACAGCTTAGAGAACAGAGAGAGGGAGGGAGAATTCCTGTCTGCCTACACTTGATCTCCCTTGTGACTTGTAAGGGCACTAATCCCATTCACAAGAACTCTACCTTTAGGACCTCATCTAACTCTAATGACCTCCAAAGGCTCATATCCTAATACCATCACTATGAGGGTAAGGTTTCAACATACGAATTTGGGGTGTCACAAATATTTAGTCCATCACATGTGGTGTATAGACTCAGTGGCAATTTGTCACAAGACAATTTGTAGAAAACATTTGAGAGTGGTTCCTCTCCGGACAGGGCACATATCCAGAGACTCTGCATGCAGCGGTGAAGTGGGCAGTGGCCTTGGCCCATAGCTTTGTACCCGACTTGATAACCAATCATAAATTAGTCCCTGAGCGGGTATGAGAACATCCCAGTAATTAGTTCTGACAAAAGCTGCATTAAACATTTCCAGGTCATTTGGTGCTCCGCGAGGCTCCATTAGGCACATGCGAACCCGCAGGCATCTGGCTTGTTGTATTTTTGGAGAGCACACCAGGAGGAGAGAGAGAGTCACCAAGGCAACTCCACGTGGCTGGGAGACAGGAAGTCGTCAGCTCTGGGCTCTCCTGGACTGGCTTTGAGACAGAACCATTTATACTCCATTTGACTTGTTAGGTTCTCTTAGATGGGCAGCCGCATTCCAAGAGAACATGGATTTGCTTAGTGTCTTTCTACTATAGGCTTCCAAGTGCCATAATTAATATAAGCACTTCCATTAAACATGTCAGATCTCATTTTTGGAAATTTAAAATCTCAATTTGTGTTGTCTCTGCTAGTTTATATTCAGTATGGTGTGATTCATCACACAGCCTGTGTTATAAGATTCCTTAGGATTTCATATATTCCAGCAACTTCTAATGGTTTGTGTAAACATCATACCTCGCTTGCTTGAAATGAAATAGTTTCATCATTTAAATTGCAAAATAGTCTCCCTACTGCATTCCTTTTAAAATTTGTTTTGGTTTCAAGCTAGTGGTTTTGTTATTTTTCTTTTAAAACTCAACTTATTTAGGGTTTAGAACCACTTCCCCCTGCAACATTAGTTTCAAACCTGCTTTTAGTATTGTATTATTTTCCTGAAGAATTTTTGGTCATAAAGGGGATGGCTGAATAAAGTTAATGAACTAGATACATTTCCCCCTATTTATTTCATTTGGACTACTTAATACCCCATAGCATAGACACAGCTGAAGTATTTTCCAAATTATTTTTAGGTTTGTATTACCTAACAAAGTTCTATACATATTTTAAAAGAGGGATTAAAACCAACCACCATAGTGGCAGCCCTTAAACATCAAATTAGGATTTATTTTTCCAGATAAACAATGGTAAGAGTATTTGGGGGGAAGGAGGATTGAAACATTATTTTTAATTACAGTTGACATTCAATATTATATTACTTTTGGGTATACAGCATTGTAGTTAGAAATTTATATAACTTATGAAGTGATTCCCCCATAAGTCTAGTACCCACCTGGCACTGTATATAGTTATTATGTTTCCTATGCTGTACTTTACACCCCCGTGACACACCCTTTGTGAAAATGCTAAAGCTGTTCTCATTGCATTTCTTTCACTATTGTTTGAACATTTTCATGAGATTATTTCACTGGCTATATATACAGCTCACCACATAAGCACATGTGTAAATGTTCTGGAGTTGCAAGGAAACAGAGTAGTTATTAGTCAATCAACCACTGAATAAAGTGTCATAGGTCTTTTCCTAAATTAGAGGATGCTTCTAAAGCCTGGGTTAGTAGTTATTGCTATTGTTTTCCTTGCAACTGGATGGCTATTTTAGGATGCTAAGTGAAAGGGTCTGTTTTCCTTTTATTTTTACACTCAAACACAATGCTAAGAAATAGTCATATATTCTATGTTTTGCTTCCAGCTTTCTGCTGAATGTGAGATTTAAAGATCTGCATAGCCTGGATCCCAAGACAGAGCTTGCTCGGTAATGGGATGTGATAGAGAGGTTCTGCTCATAGGTCTTCGGTACAAATGCAGTGGCTGATCCAGTAGAGAAGAGTGGTAATGCAGAGGCAGACCTGCCTTAGAGCAGACATTTTGGGTCAGTTGTGTCTGTCAATAATAATTATTTTAACTCATTCAGGACCATGAGAGATGAGATTCTTTCTCTCCTCTATAAGAACGGTAGAGAGCAAGTCAGCACAGTCTAACGGAGAGCTTTGAGCAGCGTATTGGGCAGGTGTTACATTTTCTTCTCTCTCAGTGTATTTACCTTCTGGAAAAGAGGCACACAGATCTTCTTGTAACTTGCTTACAAGCGATGGTTACACTCTATTAACTTCCTTTTGTTCCCTGAGGAAGAGAAAAATAATTACATGGTCACCTTAGATTGTCCTAGGATTTCCGGGGGCTTCTACTAACATTCTACTCCTTAATTTTATAAATCGGTAGCCGATGTCTGAGACATTCATTGATGCATAAAACACCCTCTTATTTGATTTTTTTAAGGCTAAATAAAGATGGATAGCTAATGATTGTCTGCCTTGATGATAATGTGAAGATAATAAGATAGTACTCCCAAGTCCAACAAATGTAGACTTTCTATGCAAGAGTATGCCCAGCAGCCTGGAGATGACCATTTTCAGATTTCAGATCGGTGACAAGTTTATTCAATATATTAGGCTTGTTGTTGTTGTCATTCAGTTTTCAACTTTATGAGCAGTTTATTTGATGCTATGTTTTCCTAGAACTAGTAGGTTTCATCTAATTGAGTTCGATCCAAATTGGAGTCTAATACCTTGAGGCAAGTTTCAATTGATCTCAGCATTTTTTATTTGAGGCTGATGTCATGGCCCTAAAAAGTCTTAAACGGAAACAACCGTGTAGGATTCTTGAGCAGCACCAATTTCCTCCCATAAATTAGGTTATACATCAATTATAGTCATTTGTATGTCATCGAGGTCTTGCCTTTTGTAAGGCTCTGGCTATAACATTGCTCAGCTTATTTAAATTGGCACAGTGGTTTCCTAATCCAGTGCTACTGTTTTTCAGTATTTATCACTTTAATTATTTTGTGATCGTTTTGAGCCTAAAAATTTAGAACCTTGGCCATTTAAACAGGGAAGGCTTATTGGAAGGTCAGGCCCCTGCAGCTACCAGACTCAAGCATGTGAATCACGTTTGTAATATGTCCTTGAATTCTCTCCACCGTCAGGGCAGCATAACTCTCAGAAGGCCAGGGGAGCCCTGAGTCGTATCCCTGATAGACAATCATCCTTCCCCGTCCTGAGCATCTACAGAGACAAGAGCTCACTACCTTCCAAGCAGGCACCAAGGGACTGGATGCTGCAAAAATGTGGGAAAGTGGGTGTGGGATTGATGGAGTCGGTATCTGATAAGAACAGGAAATTGTGCTGAAAGACTGGGGGTTCGAGTTTAAAATGTGAACAGTAGAATTATTCTGGATATTCACAGTACTTGGGCCACATATCCCTGGCTTCTCAACTGTTGCCATTTAAGACATGGTTTCACCGGTATTCATCCCCGCCTCCATGTTTTGAAGGTATTCCACATTCTGCACAGCTTGCCTTTCGACTCAAAGTTCATCTTGAATTAAAGTTCTCAACTGAGCCACATAAATCATGATATTCTGTCCACTCCCTTTAACGTTCCTTACCTTTGGCTTTGGTGATAATATCTGAATATATTTCTTTTACTTGCTAACATGATGCCATAGTTTGGCTCTTTTCAGCTTCCTGAAGCAAAGACACAATCGGGCTCAGGATATAAGGTCGTGCAGCAAGGCTGCATGGGGAGATAAGAGAGGCCCCAGCAGCAGCCCTGGGGCACCTGGGACATTTCAGTCTGTGTCCCCTCAGAAGCAGGTGCTGAGTTCCCTCTCTGCTGCCTGGTCACCAGGGGCTCAGCAAGTCCTTGACTTTGCATCTGTTGCTCCTGCCCTCTGACTGCTGGAAATTCTCTTCTCTCCTTCTCCTGGCTTCTATTGCTTCTTTCTGCCCCTTCTCTGCATATTTTTTCAGGTTCACATTAAGATATTTGGACGAGAGCCCAGCCAGCGTGGTTCAGTGGTTGAGCATTGACCTATGAACCAGGAGGTCACGGTTTGATTCCCGGTCAGGGCATATGCCCGGGTTGCGGGCTCGATCCCCAGTGTGGGGCGTGCAGGAGGCAACGGGTCAATGATTCTCTCTCATCATTGATGTTTCTATCTTTCTCTCTCTCTCCCTCTCTCTTTTTCTCTGAAATCAACAAAAATATATTTTTTAAAAAGATATTTGGACTAGAAAATGTGTAGGCCAATCCCCCCTTTTTACCCCAGATTTCAAAGTAAATGTCATAGGAAGTTCTAAGGCAAATATAAATAAGACTAGATGAGGCTCTGATCCCACCCCCTGTGATGATTACTTTAATGCTTTACACAATTTAAAAATGACAATTCTTTCCAAAAATAACTTTTTTGGCACTGGTGATTAGATAGGAACTTTGTCTGCCTATTCGGTAAGCAGAATATTTTTAGTCCCTCTATTCCAAAAATAACTTTTTTGGCACTGGTGATTAGATAGAAACTTTGCCTATTCGGTAAGCAGAATATTTTTAGTCCCTCTTCCAACTGTTAATTCTTTTTTTAAACACAAGGCTCTCAAACGGTCTAAGTGGTGAGATCTGAATAGCTCAATTCAGTCACAATTGTGCCTGTTTGGCAGGTCCCTGAGCCAAGCAGCTCTTCAGCCGGGCAGGCCTCCGTGGTCCACCAGCTGTAAGCAGGGTTGCAGGGTTATGTGATACCAAACAGCTAACTGGATGGCATCCCAGAGGGGGCGGTGGGCCTAGCAGACACATTGCATTGCTGTTCACACATATTTCTGTGCAAACCACTGGAGGACTTGCCTACCACCACATGCAACACCAGGATTAATTCCTTCACTTTGAAATGTGGTAACACTCAGCTCAGTGTAAACTAACTCATGTCACCAACCTTTCCAGGAGCACTTGATTCGCAGACCAGGGCTCCAGTGAGCCATATGGCTCTGGCCAGAATGATGGGGAAAATGAGACATTTTTGGGGGGCTAGCAACCTGAATCTGTGCCAGTAACCTAATGCACATTCTTGTTAGCCTATAGTCTAGTCACTGCCCCTTCTTTAATTATCTGGTCCTGCAATACCTGTTTACCTAAGTACAATTCCCATTTTAGAGAGGCCATAAACCATGAACAATTCACAACCCTCAGACGGAGTTATCAGCACTGGTGCTGGAGTAACCTAATGCACATTCTTGTTAGCCTATAGTCTAGTAGTCACTGCCCCTTCTTTAACGATCTGGTCCTGCAAGACCTGTTTACCTAAGTACTATTCCCATTTTAGAGAGGCCATAAACCATGAACAATTGACAACCCTCAGATGGAGTTATCAGCACTTGCGCCGGGCCAGGCCTTTAGATGAGGTCTCACGGCCCCCACCCCAACACACGGGGCTTTTTGCAAACGTGAAAGGTGGTCCAGAAGTATGATCCATATTTGGGGGACAAAGAAACCAAAGGGTATAAAGGGAAAGCTTCCTCCATATTGGCTTGATCAGGATTTGGAGAGAAACAGCCTCCCCTGAGTCCTGTACTAGTACATGAGAAACATCTGAAAATAAATGTGTTTTTCCTGTACTCCTGTGTATTTTTCGGTTGCCTGGTAAATTCTGTAACAAGACAATTCTAGGGTTTGCAGGTGGCAGGGAACAGAGAAGCCACCTGGCTCTCCACCCACAGGAGGAGACCTATCTCCTCCTCTCCATTCAACTTGAGTATGGGGAACCCACCAGCTGGGAACATTTGGAAGGTGCTGGAATTTCTGCAGCTTTATGTTGATTAAGAATGTCAATGCTATAGGTTTAGGTGAGTCTATTTTTGCTCTAATTGTGCCATTGTTTTTCCAAGGAGGTGAGACGTGTTTTTATAAATTATCCATGAATTCTCCGTGTGGAAACAGACCTAGAAACATAGGCAGACCCTGGAGACCCATCTGCTGGACTGCATCTACCCTGATGCTCTCATGCTTATCTGGAGGCTCCCTTTGGTGGCTGTCCTGAACTCTTCTGCTTGGCCCTGGAGCCTTGCCTCCGCTCGCATGGTGCCTGTGACAGCTGATGCTTGTTGCCGGGCAGCTTGTCACGTTGCCCAGTGGCAGAGAGTTTGTTTCCAGGGATGCGAAGAGGCTGGCAGACAGGAAGAAAAGTGGGTTGTTTTTATTTTCATGTGCTGGACTAATTGTGTGGAAAGGCGATGCCCTGGGCATTCTCCTCACCAGCAGCAGCAGATGTCACTGCTTGCAGAGGAGTCTGTCTCACCTACCCTCCCACTTACTTTTCCTGGTGAAGCCCGAGGCAATACAATTAAGTCAAGCATGACTCCTTTTTATATTGAAAATGCTCTTGAGCTTGAAATACGGATTCAAATGGCTCTTAAAGAGAGCACACACGAGGGGCTCCAAGTGCTGCCAGATGGCGGGGGAGCCAGGGAAGCAGAGGCTGCCTCTGAGAGACAGCACCTAGAAAGGCCCTTTCTCTTTTCTGTGCAGCAGGAAACACACACACCTCCAATGCCAGGTCTTCCTCACCTTCCTGAGATTGGGTTGTCTCAGTGATCTCATTCGGCCATTTGAACTCCTGGGCCCCAATTATGGGACCATTCACAGGATCTTGGCCTTCAGCTAGGTTCTTCAGGTCTGTGGCTTGTGTCCTGTGACCCCTCGGGCCATGGAGACACCTGATCTGATGCAAGGGGAAGACTGGAGCAGCTCCTGGTCTATGAAAGCCTTTGAAGAGGAGGGGGTGTGAGGAAGGAAAGCACGAGGGAGAAGAGAGAGCCTATAGACAGCCTGCTCCACAGAGAGCCAAGGCTCTTCTGAGCTGGGGATGGGCCTCAGCTCTGTGTCCATTCCAAGAGAATCTAAACTAAAGTGAGCCTCTCTTTCAGGTTCTTCTGATCTGTAGTAGGTCAGAATGTCTCACTTCCCCTGAACATCTGCTGGACATCTGTCTGTCCACTCGCCCACAAGCCTCGCAACCAACAAAAATGGGTCTTCTACTGTCCACAGAGAGCCAAGGCTCTTCTGAGCTGGGGATGGGTCTCAGCTCTGCGTCCATTCCCAGAGAATCTAAACTAAAGTGAGCCTCTCTTTCAGGCTCCTCTGATCTTGTAGTAGATCAGAATGTCTCACTTCCCCTGAGCATCTGCTGGACATCTGTCTGTCCACTCGCCCACATGCCCCCCAACCAACAAAAATGGGTCTTCTATTACCTGCTGATGCCATGCCGCATGCTGATGAGAAGCTGAATGAAACACTGGGGCCATGACCTAGGGTGAAGCTCCCACGTGTGGCTGATCCCCAGGATCCTCTCAAGAGCTTTTAGAAATTCTACATCCCAGACCTATTGGGTCTGAATCTTCAGGTATGAGGCAGATTTTAAAATCTCTGCTTTAAAAGCTCCCTGGGTGATTTTGACATTCACTTGGTTTTGAGAACCACCCGTGGGGAGGCGGTCACAGCCAGAAGGCGACAGATAAGCTAAAATAAGTTACAAGGGCTATTGAAACCCTTGAACAAAGCTCTTCGGAAGCTGCGTCCACTCTGGAGATGTGGGGCAAGGCAGCCAGGGGAGGTGACGTGGAACAGGTTCTTGAAGGATGAGTAGTTTTCCAAGCAAGACGTTGGTGCAATGAGATCCTAGCCCCCCCACAAACAGCCCTCACCAAAGCTTGGAGGTGTTTCTGAGGGAAGATGGGGTACCCTTGAGATGCAGAAGCAGTGAGTCTGATATTGAGGCACACAAGGGTTAGCTATGTCTTGGGGAAAGTTAATGGCTTGAGTTTAGGGTTCCTATATGATGCCCAAAGGATGTTCAAGAGAAAATGTGAAATGTGTTTGAAATTCAGAAAAGCTGTCTCACTGGAGACATGATGTTGGGAACCAAAGCACGTGGTTATCCAGGAAGCATCTGTGCAGCAGCCCGTGGGGGCAGCTGGGAGAGCTGCAGGGTGGGCTCAGGCCCTGCACCCCAGAGGTAGCCCTTGGAACTCCAGGCCTTTACAATTCTAGAGGGAGCCCGGGAAGCTTCTTTGGGCACAGCTTTTAGAGGACCCGCATGTCCAGACAGAGTCCTCTTTTTAAAAAAATATATATTTTATTGATCCTTTACAGAGAGGAAGGAAGAGGGATAGAGAGCCAGAAACATCAATGAGGGAGAAACATCGATCAGCCGCCTCCTGCACACCCCCCACTGGGGATGTGCCCACAACCAAGGCACATGCCCTTGACCGGAATCAAACCTGGGACCCTTGAGTCCACAGGCTGACACTCTATCCACCGAGCCAAACCGGTTAGGGCAAGACAGAGTCCTCTTGAGGATGATCTGAAGTGGGCACAGGTTGTAGGGAGAGATACGTTTTTATTTCTTTAAAAATATATGTTTATTGATTTCAGAGAGGAAGGGAGAGAGAGATAGAAACATCAATGATGAGAGAGAATCATTGATTGGCTGCCTCCTGCACGCCTCCCCGCCCCCCTACTGGGAATTGAGCCCACAACCCGGCATGTGCCCCTGACTGGAATCAAACCTGGGACCCTTCAGTCTGCAGGTCAACATTCTATCCCCAGAGCCAAACCAGCTAGGACAGGGAGAGATACATTTTTAATAATACCTTCTGCTGTGTTCAGTGGGCCAGGGCCAGGAATGTGGCCAGGCTATTGGCTGAATGCCTCTCCCCAGCCACTCTTCCAAGAAGGAACTGGTGCCTGAGCAGTGTCCCTCACTCATTTATTTGCCAAACACTTCTGGGGCATCTGCTGTGTGCCAGGCGTTGTGCTGGGCTGGTGGATGTGAGGTTGAGTAAGACACAACTCCCAGATGTGTCTCTACTTCTACCACTGATGTTTTTAAAGTTCCTTTGTTTTTATTTCTCTCTGAGCAAAATGGGGTAAATATCCTGCCATTTGTTGTTACCAAAAAATGCGCTATGGGTTGAATAAACTCAAATGAGCAAAGAAAATCAGAAGAATCCAGTTTGTTGGTTTCTTTTACTTACTCGATTCAACAAAAGGTTTTAATGTTGTATTTAGAATGTAAATTATTCCCCAGGAGAGCTCTACTTGGAAACAATTGATTGAAGAAAGTCCCTGGTTCTGAATTATCTTTTTGGATAGCAAAAGCTTTTGGTGAATAATGATAACAATAATGAAAGATGCACCAGAAGATGCCTTGTGTTAAAAGAAGGGGGGAAAAAATCTCAGACTTTTTCAATTCTATGTCCAGTCTCTATACAAAACCCTGTTAGCTTCATGCTGTTTTTAGTCAATTTCACAGTGGGGGAAGAGAGAAAGGCTGATGGCTTAAGAGAAACAACTTCAAAGTAGGTAGCACAATTGCTGAAAGCATTCCCTCAAAAGGAGAGCTTTTTAGTGGGAGCTAAATATGTGGAAATAAAAAGCTAACAGAAACATAGGTGCGTGTATGGGGTGGAGATGGGAGTTGCCAGGTGATGGTTTTGGTAAAAGTACAACTCCCAGGGAGGGTTGTGAGGCTGCTGTTACAAAACAAAACAAAACAAAACAAAACAAAACAAAACAAAACAAAACAAAACAAAAGGGCACGTTGGGCAACCAAATTGACCGCAAGTGAGCACAGTGCAAGCGTTGCTATCATATTCCTTGAGGAGTGCATTGCCCAGCATCAGGGCTCACTCAGGACGCCTTGGGGTAAGGGCCAGATCCCTTGAGCAGGGGGACCTGCATCCTCGCCCCAGCTCTGTCACTACTCAGTACCATGGCTTGTCTCCATGAATATTTACTGAATGAACAATTTGCATGCATTTTATTAATATTAATATCAACAAATGCTCTGAGGCGATGATGATCCTGGCAGTATGACCATTGGTCCCAGAGAGTAGGCTATTAGCATGAAACCCTGGAGGAACTTAATTGAATTATTCTTTCTCATTTCCATATCAAAGGAGAGGGGGCTACTTAAGTTAGTAAGAACCAATACTTGACCCTCATCACAACTAGGTGTGCCTTGGATTTCACCAGAGGAACTTCTTTCCTAAAAGAAAGGTATGAAGAGAACTTGCCACCACACAGTTTAGCCTGAACACTGGGTCAGGGGCAGCCATTTGGATTTGACAAGGGACCACATTAAGATCTGAGATGTGGCACAGTGGGTGACACAAGGTGGGAGTGGAAGAGGACAAGAAGTCTGTGGTGGAGTCATTTCCCCTGACATGGTGCCTCAGCAAGGGAAGGAGGTAGGAAATCGTAAAACTGCTGATCAGTGAAAACAGGATTCTTTCCTGGCCGTTGAACATGCACAATGGCCCTTCTGTTGGAGTCCCTACATCATGAATAGGATATGTAGTGCGTCCCATCAACCAACGCATGCCACTGTGTAAAAGCTGATTGGAATATGTGCTTGAATCATTGATTGCACAGTGATATCAATAAAAAGGAAGTTCTAAGGGGAAAAATTACTCCACACTCTTCCTACACGAGCAGACCAATTGCTTTTACTTACCGCGTTCCTTCCCGGATATTTTCCGTGTACATGTGTTCAGGGACTGATTCTCATGGGTCTGACTGGTCATTTGGATCATCTGTGGCACAGCTGGTGTGCACTAACACCACGTCCCTTCCTTCACCATTTATTAGAATGCCGCACATCCCCAGTGTTTCTCACAGAGGCCAAAATGTTTGTGGCTGCCATATGGTCCCCACCTTCCTTATTTTATGAGATCCTGGCAACCAACCATCTCCAGCCCTTTCCCAGCCCTGCTTTAATCTGACAAGGCTGTTCATTCTCATATATTATGTAGTGTTTTTTTTCTGGATGTGGTATGGGGTGCAGAAGTTCCTTCTTCCTAGCATGTGCATGGGAAATTCTATCAAATCTTCCTATACTGTGATTTATTCTAAGGCAATATCCATTCTATTTGATCTGTCTGGTTCCAGAAATCAGTCTGTTAACATCTAAGTACAAACATCTTGCTTTGCTTAATCATTCTTCTATTTTTGTTTGTTTTTTTTTCATTTTAATTTTTTAAAATTCTTTATTAGTTAAGGTATTACAAATGTGTCCTCATCCACCCCATTAAACCCCCATCCCATTCTTCTATTTTTGAATAGTTGTATCATTATCCCAAATAATATTTTAAAAAACATGTGTAATTTATCATTTCTTTTGGATTATTCTTAAGGTTAATCTTGGGAGTTGAATTCTGAATCAAGGAATTTAAGTTTATTTTGGCTTTTACCAAGATACGATGGTAACTTGGACATACCTAGAGCTTACCGGACTGGGACAGACCATTAGCATGGATTTCTTGAAATATTTCCATTTTGTGGGGTAGTGGGTGTTGTTTCCCATGATTATAGGCATGTGTGTTTGGGCAGAGAGGTGACTGCCCCTGACATGGTTCTTCTTGGTGGGTCTTTTCATTGAGGTTCTGTGAAAACAGAGGTGAGCATGGAGAATTTCATGTGACTAAAATATAAGGCACCTTGTGATTTAGTTTAGCGCATTTGGGTCTTTATCTGTGATATTTACTATAGTCTCTATGGATTGCCTGGACTATCTTTCTGCCAGTGCTGTTGTTTTAAAGACATTTTGGGGACAAAGATTACACTTTCCCTCCGGATATGGTACAGCGTGATGCCATTTGCTTGAACAGCATGTTAAATTAACTGGGCCGAGCCTTGGCAGTAAGATCTCCTTGTGGATTCCCTAGGTGGATACAGTGTGAGCTCCCCTCACGTGGTGCCAAGTGGGGCTCTGGGGCCGTGGAAGGTCATGGTAGCAGCAGGTGCTCCTTAGCTGAGAACAGCAGTGCAGAGCCGTGGCCTCTGGAAAACCCGAGAGGAAGAGGTGTTTGTAAAGCTGGGAAGTCATGGCCCAGGAAGCTAGACACCTCTGTGAGAAAGCCACATCTAAGGCTGGTGACAAAACGGCCTGGATTCAGTCACTCTCTTTTTTCCCGTGGGGAGGGAGGCTGATCATCAGAATGCCGGAGCAAAGGGCAGCTTCCTTCTGCAGGCACTCAGCACACAAGGTTTTGCTGGTGGACATGGGATTCTTCCTCCGAGTCAGGAGAAAAGTGTTTTGGGGACCCGCGCAGAGGAGGACTTGAGGCTTACTGGAGTGAAAACAAGGCACTGGCTGTCCCCAGGTGCCTGGTGTCTCATCTGGACCAGGGTTCTCGGCTGTATCCCACGGTGAAGGAAGTCCAGCCTCTGGGGCCACCAGCCTGCACCCATGCCCATCAGGCCCAAGAGGGCCAACCCAAAGATGCAGAAATTCTGTGTCTCATTTCCCCACCAGCATGTCCGTTACCAAGGCTGCAGGCCATGACCGGCGCTGTGGAGAGCATGGCAACAGGCAAAACGACCTATGGGCCTTTGCTAAGATTTGAATATATAGCTCGGGCTTGGGTAAGAGCGGGCTTTCTTTCAAACGAACCAATCTCTTCCCTGGCTCTTTGCGGGCTTGTGCTGGGCCCTACCCCTGTGCCATCATGGCTTCTACTGTGCATGCCTCAGCAAAGGAATTTCCCCTCTACTGGTGTTCCTACTCCCCCCCCCCCATAATCTAGGGGAGCAGGCAGGTTGTCCCCTGGGGAGATTGAAAAGCTGGTCCTTCCTCCCTACTATGATTAGCAACTGTTGGGCGGAGAATGCGGCTGTTCCCTGGAGCATCTGGAAGCTCCAATTTCCTAGTTAATCCAGCTTTAATTAGATGTCTGGCTCCCTTCTCTTTCATTAATGTATCAACCGGCTGCCTATGCTATCAAAGGAGTCACCTTCTGCCCAGCAGTGTGGCTCAGTGGTTGAATGTCAACCTATGAACCAGGAGGTCAAGGTTCAATTCCTGGGGTGTGCAGGAGGCAGCCAATCAATGACCCTCTCTGATCATTGATGTTTCTATTTCTCTCTCCCTCTCCCTTCCTCTCTGAAATCAATATATATATATATATGTCACTTTCTACCTCCTTCCCCCTACTTCTCTTTTCCTCTGAAAGTCTTTTATTTAGCAAATATTTGTTGAGTGTCTACTATGTGCTAGGCATTGTGCTAGGAGATATGGTTAGAAAGATAAAAAATGCATGACTCTATACTCAGAAAGGTCATATTTTGGTGGAAGAGATGCCCATATATCTTAATGTTATACAATATCATTGGTATTGTAACAGAGATATACACAAGATAATGTTGAACCCCAGAATAGAAAGTGACTCACCCTGAGGAGTTAGTTACAGACAGGTTAGTCCCAGAATAGACAGGGCTTGAGCTGGGACTTGAAGGGTAAGGGGGAGTTTACCAGGCAGAGAACAGAGGGAAAGATGTGATAGATAGGTGACAACATAATGACAGCAGAGAAGCCTGAAGTGCGTATGATCAGGACACGTTGTCATAGTGAAAAGTGGAAGCAAACTAAATGCTTGGCACCACAGGTGGCACCAAGTACATTATGAAATATTTTGTTGTGTTTTTTTAAAATATATTTTTATTGATTTCAGAGAGGAAAGAAGAGAAAGAGGTAGAAACATCAATGATGAGAATCATCAGGGGGCTGCCTCCTGCACACCCCACACTGGGGATCAAACGCCAAACCTGACTGTACCCTGACCAGGATTCGAACCATGACCTCCAGGTTCATGTTGACACTCAACCACTGAGCCACAACAGACAGACAAAGTTCTGTACCCTTTAAATGATGTTTACAAAGAGATGTTAGCATATGTGGAATTTCTTGTGCTATATGGTGTTAAGAGAAAAATAAAAACATGTAATTGTCTATATGGGATTGAGCTCATCTTTTATGTACATAAAAGTTTAGAAGAAAAATGTACATGTCATTGCTTTTGCTACTTTATAGCTTTTGAACTCAGCTTTTTATAGGTTTATAGTGTTTTAATAGGAAAATATGAAGTCAGAACATTAAAGGAAATATATGGCAGTTTCCAGAATAAAGCCTGGAGTGGTTGGAGCGGAGGCCTGGGGGAGGGAGATGAGGCTGGTGGGCCCTAACTACTGTGCTCACTTACTTACCCGGAGGTAAAAAGAAATGACAGGAACCCCAGTTTTGTATTGGACACTGAAGAACTCTGTTAAAGTAGAAAAAAATGACTCATAATGGGTGAAATATTAAACTTTTATCACATCTCAATTCTTTGCCTTGCATTACAATGGAATTGCACGGTGCTGGGTGGACCTGGTTTTTTGTGGATACTGTTGCCTCTCGATGAGCCCCACACCGCAGTTTTTCCCTCCTGGAATAGGTTACTGCTCCTCCCATTGAACACCAGGAGAGGCACTGGGCTCACGCTTCTGTAAATATATTTCTGTTTTGTTTTCCTCCTTGTACAGTGGGGGCTTGATTTACGAGTTTAATTCGTTCCGAGGCCAAGCTCATTAAGGAGCTCGTTAACTCAAATTACTCTATCAACTCAATGCAAAAAATCGGCCCAGAGACAGCTGGTATCTCAAAAAACTCGTTAGTCGGGACACTCGTAAGTCAAGGCCCCACTGTATATAATTCAATTGGCGCCAAGTTAAATATGCATCCATCTGCACTATCATGGCATGTTCTTGGCCAAGAGCTGTGCACTAATGGATGGGGATGCAGGACTTGTAGGTTTCCAAGGGGACAAAAGGGCAAAGGCTTAAGATGTTTTTGCCATTGTGGAGTACTATCGTGGAGCACCCTGGGAAGCCAGGGATCGGTGGGGAGCATTCAGTGTTGGGGTTGGAAGTCCGAGGAGTAAACGTGGAGCAGCCCTAAGCTCACACGCATTACCTACTTCTCAGGTTTTCTAAGGTTGGAATGAAAGCTGGGACAGACCCATATGGCTGTCTGACATCGGTGTGTCTAACCTGCTGGGTTTTATTCAAGCCAGTGGGGGGTGGGAATCAAGGATGACAAGTTCCGACACAGGTAAGAGTGTGTCTTCTTTGTGCACACACAGATTTTTGTTCCCCGAGGCCGGCAGGATGCGGTCAGTCTCAGAGGGCAGATGCTGCTGCAGCTCTTCCTCATGTCCACCCACGGAAGGCAGCAGCTGGAGAGCTGACTGGCCGCCTTGCCTCACATCTGTCTGTCCTCAGTGTGCGGGCACAAGTTCCCTGAGAGAAAGTGTTGTGGTGCAGCAGAGAGAGGTTTGAATTGGTGCTGGTGGTTTAAGGAGCACATTGGGGGCTTCAGATGTCCGGGCAGCAAGCTTCCTGGGGAGGAGTCTCAGCTGCACAGAGCATGCATGTGCCAGGGTCTGCTTAGAGGCAGATTCTGCAAGAAAAAAACGCCTCCCCTACTATCACCCAATTAAAAATGGCAGAGTTTGAATCTGAAGAGAACTCCTGGTATCAGTGAATGCAAATACTGGACTCAGAAAGTTCAGGGGACTTACCCAAAGCCTCTGAAGTTAGTCAGTGGCCGCGGTGGAGCTAAAACTCACTCCCCCGAGTCCCCCAGACTGTGCTTGAGAGCCAGCATACCCTCCTTCACTGTTGCTTCATCATTTCTATTAGCAACGAGATGTTAAGCTCACCCTTTCCTCTTTTAATAAAGCAGCATAAATACAGATTAAAAACTGTTTCTGCAAGTTCAGATTCCAAGAAAGCTAGTGATGCCCTTTCTTTTAGAGACTAAAGCTGTTGCAAACTCACCGGGAAGCCTAACGCTGAAATGTGAAAAGTGCATTCCTCAGACAGACTTAATACATTCTGAAGACGGAAATTTCCAAGACCTGGATCCCCAGACCCAGACTGATGTCCCCTCTCTCCTTCAAATATAAGTGTGAACTAGCAAAGATTCAAAAAATTGAATCCAAATAGATATTCATCATTTTCCTTTATCCATTCTGTGTAATGCATGGTGTTCTTTTCATTGGCTCTCACATAATGAGTGTGTATATGAGAGAGAGTGTGTGTGAGCACCTATACATACATGTGTGTGAGTGTATGCACATTCAAGTGTATGTGTGATTGTGTGTCTGTATGTGTGACTACATGAGTCTGTGCATGAATGAGTGTATGACTGTGATTGAGTGTGTGACTGTATGTAAGTACACGTGAGTGCATGAATATGTGTATGAGTGTGTGAGACTGAGTGACTATGTATGCACTTAGATGCAAACAGGAGCTGAGATATTCATTTATTTTGAATAGTTGTGATACACACCTATTTCCAGCGCTCTTCAGATGGGAAGTTCTATTCATGTTGACCATAGTTTTCAAAATAATGGTTTTAATAGGTTGAAGTCAAATCGATGATATTTAGAGATGTTTGACAATGTCAGCAAAATATTTACCTTCATTTATTAACTGCGCCAAGTTTTGATATAAGGTCCATATTAAAGGCCAAGATTCTACTTTGAGATATAGGAAAGGCTTTATTTATAGGAAAGAAACCTATTCTAGTCTTGCCTTCCTCCATTTTAAGTTTCACACTACAGCCAAAATGTCTTTTCAGAAATCATTCTGAAATGCTCAAAGAACATTTTCAAAAGTACTTTGTTGCAGCAGAAGTTGCAAATGCAAATGGTTCAGGCAGAGAATATGTTGTAACGGGTTATGGCAAGACAATAGAGAGGAGTGGGGACTGCGGTGAACTAGAGATAACGTGTCCTGTCAGAAAAGGTCAGCTGCCATTCGCTTCCAGAGATTTTTGTTTCTTGATGAAACCTCGGTCTGAAATGGGAAGATATTATCCCTTAAAAGAAGCTAGAAATCTATTTTTTTTTAAAAAAATGTAAAGTATCCCAAATTTTAAATGATGGCAACTAATTCAATCAAAACGCATACTCCAAAAAGCCTGACAACTGGCCAATCTTGGTGTTTGGACAAATTCTGAGAAAGTGCTATGCACATATCAGATGTGATGATGATGGAGGTGATGAGTGCCATTTCAATGTTGCAAAACAATGCTCGAAAATAACTGTGCGTTTCAGGAATCTAGCCAATGGCCACCTCGCTGCATTCTCCCAAAGCTCAGCTCACCTCTCCACGGTGGCCTCTGCTGATTGCTGGGATTCGGTGGTGGCATTTAACTCCTAGAGCAGCAGTCACTGCGCTCCAAGCCACAGGCCCAGCGAGCACATCCTCAGAGGTGCAGGAGCCAGGCCGTTCTCGTCGCTTACAGGTCATGTTCTTCAACCAGGACGTGGGATGCTTGCGGGGAGGAATGGGAAATGAATGGCCCAGTAGCAAACAGGCTCTTACTGGAAAAAATGAATGAAAATGGTGGAACATCATGATGACATTTATTTTTATCAAATGCTTTTAAAATCCAGTCTGTTTCCTTCATCTTCAGCCCAGTGAACCCCATGCTGTGCAATGATTTTGTAAACATCTCTCAGGCCAAGAGGCTTTGGATAGGCTTCCTGAAGGATCAGCACTGCTCTGAGAAGTGTTGGCCTCTGAATGAATTTATGAGATGACGTCAGCATGATTGCTTTGGTGACATGCAGAGGACACCTGAGGCTGTGGTTCCGAGATGAGAGCTTCTTCTAGAAGGCGAGGATGCAGACCCTCAGCCACATGGCTTCTGGCAGCTGTACTCTCCGAGGCCCGTCCTTGTCATCGGGAACCGGTCCCACTGGTAGCGGGAAAAAGCCTCTCTCTCCTAATGTTTTGCTTTGCTTTCATCTGAACCTTCTTTACGTGGCAAAGAGGTGGGAGGCTGCTTCCAAGAGTTTTCCCTTCCCATCCATTCTTATTTGTCTATCACCTGCTCCTCTCCCCGCTCCCTTTATAACACACGCAGGCACACGCACTCACACGCACTCATACACACACTCACATATACACTCACATGTGCACTCAAGTCTTCACACATCCCTAAATTCTCATTTCACCCCCAGACCAGTGCTGGGAGGGGTCCTCTTGGGCAGTGCTCAGCAATGGTTTGAGGGACAGGGAAAAAGAAAGAGAAGATAAACATCTTTTCAACCCAAATTATAATTCTCATCAGGTTTAAAATAATTTTTTTTAGAATCATTGTATTTTTACTTAAAAATAACTTTTACCAGGAGGTACGCCTTTGGCTGTGTTCCCGACTCTAAGAATCTCTACTGGCACTTCATACTGGTTGGCTTGTTCACTCATTCAATTATTATGTCTTGAACCTCTTCTCTGGAACAGTCTGGCACAGTTCCAACCAGTGGGAACAACAACAAAAGACAGAAACACCCACCTTCTTGGTGGATGTAAGTGAATTAGAATAAGAGCAGTGAGGTTGTCGTCAGGGGGCGAATTATCAGCAGGTAGGTGGTAAGATCAAACACGCATGACTAACCTGATTTGCATTTTAAGTGCACAAACACCATTTTCTGTAACAAAGCCGCTTCTCCTTTAGAAAAAAAATCATAATCTTAAACAATGGGGAAGAAGAAAGATGGGTGAGCAAAGACAGAGAACGCATCCCCACGCCTACCATTTATAGTGTTAAAAGATAAACTGAGGCATAGTGACAATGTTAGGAGTTTGAGCAAATCCATTAGAATCAGGCAGCATCCCATCGAGCAGATGTCAAGGAGCTCCGAGGAGCTGTACAAAATGAAAGACTTTTATAGGCAGCAGGCACAGGACGTCATAGGAGGCAAAACAGCAGAGTGGTTGTTAGTTTTCTTGAGGGGATAGCAGGGTCTACGAGCCGATTACCAAACTAGCGCTTGACCAAGCAATTCCTGACAGACTGGTTTAGGCTTTCCTCTCTGGGAGGGCCAAGAGAGTGCAATGAAGTCTCTATTTGCCGAAGCAACTCCATCTTCGGCTTGTCCTGTTTTGTTTTGTTTTAATATATTTTTATTGATTTCAGAGAGGAAGGGAGAGGGAGAGAGAGATAGAAACATTAATGAGAAAGAATCAATGATCCACTGCCTCCTGCACGACCCACACTGGGGATCGAGCCCACAACCCAGGCATGTGCCCTCACTGGGAGTCGAACCATGACCCCCTGGTTCATAGGTCGATGCTCTAGCACTGAGCCACGCTGGCAGGACTGTTGTCCTGTTTTTAACACGAGGCTTGCCACCTGGGGAGGGTCCCTCTTTATAAATGAGGTCAGTTCCTAATCACAAGATAGAACTGCGATGGAATTTAGGCAACATGCTCTTGGGCAAAAGCATTTTGTCCACTGGAAAGCGCTACAGAGAACGTTATTATTAGGTTTGGGGGGAGCTGGGGACAGCTGTGGAGGGACAGCTGGGTTCCCTCCTGGGCTGGCGGGCGTTAGGAGAGGAATTGGCAAGACAAGATGAGCTCAGCCACCAACTGGCTCCCTGCTGCAGCCATTCATTTTTTTTTTTTTAAAAAAATGGGGGGGCCCCCCCCCCCCCCCCC
Organism: Myotis brandtii; assembly: GCF_000412655.1. Classification (NCBI taxonomy): domain Eukaryota; kingdom Metazoa; phylum Chordata; class Mammalia; order Chiroptera; family Vespertilionidae; genus Myotis; species Myotis brandtii. The sequence goes on along the minus strand of NW_005366679.1, from coordinate 2,581,878 downwards.
CCCACACACACACTGCTGCCCCCTCCTCATTCCAGGCCTCATGTCCTCCTCTGGGGGCAGATCAGCAAGTCAGGGGCTAAGTAGACATGAGGGAATGAGCTACCCTCTCGTTCTTGCAAACACCCCATCGTAATGAGAGAGTTTCTTGGGGCCTCTCACTTGGCTTTGGGGAGTGTAAGCCCAGCCTCTCTCCATGGATGCTACTTTCCCCCAACGAGAGACTCCCTCCCTCTTCTTGTGTGATCTGAGTAGGGGCTGGGGTGCCCTGGGAGGTCAGGTTTATTCTGAGGATTGTCTGTGAGCCTGCAGGCCCCACCACTGGCTCCCCCTGCAGGCAGATGTTGTCAGCTCTCCGGACTAAGAAAGGGTCTTCAGTAGCTTTGTTTTTGGCTCAGAGCCTTCACCACAGTTCTAGGACATCAAGAAAAATCCCACTTGACATTCTATAACACAGCCAACCTGCTCCGTTCTCTGCCACAGCGCTCAAATCACGACCCCTGGTGGTTCAACGACAGAAGTGCAGTCCAGAATCCCACAGATAGCACATAGTTCAAAGGTTATAGATATATAGATCCTAGTTTTAATGAGCAAATATATCCAGTTTTATTTACATTTTATATTACTGGATAAAGACTAAAATTTTCTTTACAAATTGTTTTTTTATTTTAAATCCTAGAGAAAAATGTTCAGAAACAAGATTTTCAGTGCAAGTTTGTTGTGAATGGTAAACCGGTAACGAAACATCTGTTTGATTATTTTAATTAATTATTCAAAAACCGTGTAACTATGGAAACTGAGACTTGCCCAGGGTCATCCAGCTGGACCTGTCAATGGCCAGGGAGGGCCAGATTCTGAGGCTCCTGACCCACGGCGCTCCCCACCGCAGTCGGCCTCACAGAGTTGCTGTTGTACTTCCTAAAACCTGTGCAGACCATCCTGTCCCTGCCCCCTAACTTGGTGGTTTGACTGCATGGTAAGTGTATCTGAAACTGTGCTTGAGTATAATAGACCTGTGTGATAAGCACAAAGCACCAGGTGGCATTCTTTAAAATTTATGTAATGGTATGTTAATTAGTTTGGTGCAAATCTCAATCTGGAACATGTAAGCCAATTGTCAAAATACTCTTTTTGCAAAAATGCAAAATTCCTGAAATGAGGCAGGAATACAGAGGTGTTGGGTCCACTGGATTTCAACAGTAGATATACTTGCTTTCAGAGTTGGTTAAAAAGTGAAGCACTATCCCTGCTCACAGGCAGAGGGGAGACGGTTTCCGGCCTTCTACACACATGGGGTTTAACTGTGGGGTCACTTCTATGTGTGCATTGTTGGGGAACTTGTTGGGGGAGACACCAACTTGTATATTTAATGATAGAACCATTTTAAAAAATGTTTTGATATCTGGTTTATTAACTTGTAGCCAACATATAAACAAATTCTTTTTGGATTATGGGGTGGGGGGGGGGATAGTAAAAAAGATTGATTGGAGGGAACAGTTTTTCTAATTGCATCTGCATGGGGTATAAGCAATAATTTTGTTAAAAGATTTTTCTGCAAAAAGAAAAAGATGGAAGGAGTTGATGCATTTTTCAGACATGCCAGAGCTCCAGAGACATCTGATTTCATGGCGGGTGAAAAACAAGAAAGCACCTAGACCAGTGGTTCTCAACCTTCCTAATGCCGCGACCTTTTAATAAGTTATCCAGTAATCACTTCCTCTAAGAAACCTTTCCCAAACTTCACCCTACTCCAAGACTCAGGGAGAAAGTCCTGTTATCAGCTCCTACAGTACCCAGGCTTTCCTTATTGTGGCATTTATTAGTCTATTTTTTAATTGAGTATTTAATACCCTAAGCCAGTGGTTCTCAACCTTCCTAATGCCTCGACCCTTTAATACAGTTCCTCATTTTGTGGTGACCCCCAACCATAAAATTATTTTTGTTGCTACTTCATAACTGTAATTTTGCTACTGTTATGAATCGTAATGTAAATATCTGATATGCAGGATGTATTTTCATTGTTACAAATTGAACATAATTAAAGCATAGTGATTAATCACAAAAACAATATGTAATTATATATGTGTTTTCCGATGGTCTTAGGCGACCCCAGTGAAAGGGTTGTTTGACCCCCAAAGGGGTTGCGACCCACAGGTTGAGAACCGCTACATTAGAGGTTGGTTGAACCCATGGATATGAAACCCAGGAATATAGAGGGCTGACTGTATATTCACAACAGGCTCTATCCACAAATCAACTTTAGTTCCTCACCTGTCTCCTTGCACACATTGGTTCCTCTACGGTTTCAGTTCTCCCTCCTCCTTCCTGTGCCTGGTGTCAGAGTTGCCTGCCATAGGCATCTTGCTGCAGAAACAGGGAGCATGAATCCATTCTAGCCCTTTCTGCTTCTGCCGAGTACAAGACAGATTGTCAGGATCCATGTCAAAGACCCAACCTTGGAAGAAAACTCGAACTTGAAGTTCCCAGAGCCTGGAATTTAAATCTTGCTTTTCAGCAAATATCATGTGAAGTGCTAGGCTAGGCCTGAGAAAGATGTAATCTCTACTTTCACAATGGATAGGGCCCCTTTAAATCCACAACAAACTGTCTAACAAGAAAACCCAGGAGTGTTTTATTAAAAGATGGACTTTGACAGCAAAATATTTGCAAATAAATCTAACCCCTTTGGAAACTCCAAATCCCCTTCTGTTTGTGGTGATGCATTTATTCAGTCTTATACCCATTCAACTCATCACACAGGGAGCCGAGATGCCTGAAGGGACCAGGCAGGTGAGAATGGAAGGACCGGCAGACAGGGCTCAGGCTAGGAAGGCCTGTGTTTCATGCCAAAGGCTTCATTCTGCAGGTAATGGGAGAGGCCGAGGCAGAGGGGATGGTTCATGTGACTCTGACGTTGTTGAGCCCAAGGAGTGGGCCCTGGGGGCGAGGGGTGGCTTCAGAGTGACCCCTGGCTTTTGGCCAGTGAGCTGGGGAGCCTTCTCTGAGAAAGGGGGTGCAGATGCCAGAGCAGGTCTCCGGCAGGGATGAGGTTTTGCTTTTGAGTATGGATTTGAGGTGCCCAGGTGCACCTAGGTGGGGGTTCATGGAGTCTGTGTGTCCACTGAAGCTGGTGCTCTGGAAAGAGGTTCTTCCTTCTTACCCCCTGCTTCTTTGCTTCCAACTTTTGTATAAAAGCGTTTCTCCTTCCTGGTTCTCAGGTTGTCCCCAAACTCCTTCCCTCCGGAGTGCCTCAGAGGGCTCCCCCCATGGAGTACCCCTTCTATCCATGAGATCTGCTTCTGGCTTTGGCCCTCAGCATGACTATTTTGTCACCACCTCTGCTATTCTGCCCAGACCGGCCTGGCCCTCCCCGTCTGTGTGCTCAGGCAGGACTCACCTTGCCTGTCCCAGGCCGGTTCTGCTTCGGGTTGGAGGCCGGCTGCATCTGGTCACTCTCTGGTTACCCCTTTGCTGCAATGCTGTGGAGTCCTGAGCTCTTCCAGGTCCAGACCTTTCCTGGGCATGTTTAGAAACTGAGGAAGCAGGGAGAGAGTGTTAGGTCTGATCAAATAATCGAATTGATATCCCCTCCCCTGGGAAACTGACCTTTAGATCATTTCCCAACTGACAGTCCCTTTCACTTAGACCACATTCCATTTGCTAAGACCAGTAACTTTCTCCTCCGGACTTGCCCAGGATCTGTACCTGCCCAGAGAATTCACGCTGAAAATGCCCACCTAGAGTCCTTTAAAACTTCTGACTACCCCTCCCCCTGGGTGCTGGAGTCACTTTATAATTCTTCTCTACTTTCGGCCTCATGGGTTCCTCCTTTGGTGACCCTACAGAGAGCACAAGGACATTGCCATCACAAGGCCTTTTTGGAAAGTAGACCCAGGAAAAGTAATACACACATGGTAAAAATCAAGACACAGGAGCTTGGGGGCCCTTTCCTAGTAGGGGGACGCCACCACTTGCCAATACTGTCATGAGAGTGCACCAAGGAACGTGGAAGGCCGATGGGGTTTGAGCATTAGCAGGGCTGACGCTAAGCACCGATTGTTTGTGGTGAGATAGTGGTGGCTTGAAGCAATCTTCTGACCTGATAGCGTCCAAGTAAATGTTTACTGGACCTTACTGATCTTTACTGGTCTTTACTGACCTTAGAGACAGTCTGTCTGCTACCTGTTTGCTGTGCTTTACTGAGGGCAAGATGTATATCTAAAACTGAGTAAAAGCAGATGGGACCCAGTTTCGGTGTATCTCTTCAAGAAAGAGGCTCCACCTGGCCCCTAATGCCTTCTAAATTCATGTTTCTTGTATAGCATTTTCATTTGTGTGTCGGCCCCTCCTTCAGATCCTGAAACCCACCACGAAGGTCGCGGCAGGACAGCGCAGAGACAAGGCTGGGCCTTTCAGGGGATACATCCTGCCCTCTTCCTCATTTTGTGAGACTCAAACCAGAGAGCCCTCATTTCAGGCAAGGTAAGAGGCTCTGATTTTGAATCGCTAGAATAGTAATGAAAAATGTAACAGCTAAGCCCTGGCCAGTGTGGCTCAGTTGGTTGAGTGTCATCCCAAAGGTCGTCAGTTTGATTCCCTGTCAGGGCCCATTCCTGAGTTGTAGGCTTGATCCCCAGTAGGGGGTGTGCAGGAGGCAGCCGATCTATGTTTCTCTATCTCTCTCTCCCTCTCCCATCTTCTCTCTCTAAAAGCAGTAAAAATATATTTAAAAAATAGAAATAGATGCCAATTAAATTTTTTTTTAAGTAACAGCCAATAATTATTGAGTACTTAACTGTGTGCCAGGCACTACGTGCATTTCATATATTACTTCATTGAATCCTCACAACAATGCTACGAGGCACATACTGAAAACATAATGCTTAGGCCAGTTACATGACTTGTCTAGCGTCTCACAGCTGGGCGGTGGTGGAGCTGAGCCCCAAATCTGGCTACCCAGCTTGGGTATTGTTATGTGGACTGGGCTAGATTTCATTTCCTCCCCTATACAAATTCCCTGGTTTATTTATGTATAGGTGTGCCATCTAGTGGTGGAAAATGAGAAATGCATGTTATTTTTAGAAGTGGCTAAAAGTGTGATTTGAGTAGCCAGTCTCTCTCTGCTTCCTGAAGGATAACTGACTGAAAATCCTGCAGTAGAATCTTCCCCAAAGATCTGTATCAGTGATATGAGATCATTCAAATTATTTCTCAAAATAATATGTGGGTTTAAAAAGATAAGCAAAATTACAATATTAATTTTAAGTCAGACTTGGGGCAGAATTACATAAGCTTTTTTTGGTGTGTGTGTTTATTATCTGCTCAGTGCAGAGTATTTGGGGCATCTTGCATTAAAACACATGAACCTTGTGGGAATATTTTATAGTTTTGTTGTGGGTTAAAGATTACCCAATTTTCTTTATTCTTTTCTTTAAAAAAATAATCAGAGTAATTCTGTAAGATTGATATTTTTATTCTATTTGTAGAGCTAAAGAAATTGAGCCAGATAAATTTGCCACATATTATGTAGTTAAAGAGTTAGCATCACTAAAACTCAACCCAAGGCTGTCTAACTCTTTTTTGGCCTCTTGGCCGTGTCACATAATGTTGCTAACTTAAATGGCTACAGAGTGAGTCATTTGTGTTTGGTCACAAATGCCCAATCCCTCACGAGGAGCATCTTTGCTGCTAAAACATGTTCATAGGGGAAAAATTCAAATATGTTTTCCACTTGTTGGCAAAAACATACTTTTATGAAAAGCAAAGATAATGTAGTCTTATTTTCCTGGAAAGAAAAATCTAAATGTGATTCTAAGGCTCTAATGATAAATGCCTAAATAAATTCTTGGAATAAAAGTTTAGAGAAAAAAATAGAAATAATGAAAAGGACCATGGACGTTTATGGTTTTGATTGATGAGGTGACAAACTTTGATTCTTGCTTATTTAGGAATACATTGCTTAGTTACATCTTTTAGGTAATTATTGTTTGGCTATATCTTATGAAAAGGGAGTGGGAGACTCCCATTGAATGTATGTGAATGTTTTCCTTAATTCAAAAAATTCCAAGTGCCGAAATCGGTTTGGCTCAGTGGATAGAGCGTCGGCCTGCGGACTGAAAGGTCCCAGGTTCGATTCCTGTCAAGGGCATGTACCTGGGTTGTGGGCACATCCCCAGTGGGAGATGTGCAGGAGGCAGCTGATCGATGTTTCTCTCTCATCGATGTTTCTAACTCTCTATCTCTCTCCCTTCCTCTCTGTAAAAAATCAATAAAATATATTATAAAAAAAAGAAAGTAATGAAGATTAAAGGAGGTGATAAGGGTCATAAGGCCCTAATCCAGTAGGAGATGTGCAGGAGGCATCTGATCGATGTTTCTCTCTCATCGATGTTTCTAACTCTCTATCTCTCTCCCTTCCTCTCTGTAAAAAATCAATAAAATATATTTTAAAAAAAATTCCAAGGTGTATCATTGAGGTATTTTAGAATTTAGTGTTTCCAGAAATTTTTGAGTAAAATGAGTTGGGGAAAGTAAAAATTCTTTTACCTTTTTGAGCTCCTTTTAGGACAAGTAACATTTTACCCAACAATGATACATATTCATACAAAATTGATATAAATCACCACAGTCAGAAGCCAAGGAAACAATAATTTTCTAACACTATCAGCCTCCTCTAACTCCAGTGTTCTCTTCTTGGAATTCCAATTTCTTCCAATTCCAAAAAAACAATCAACTTCAGAGGTTCTCTGAGACCATTATCTGCTCACCAGCAAGGGAAATGAGCATTTTTAAAACGGGCATCTGCTCTATCCTTATTAGACTTAAGGGGAAAGATTGAAATTAGGACATTGGAAGAGGTGATGGGTATCTACTCATTTAAGTAGTAGAAATGGTTTCCGTTGACCTTTAATCCCAGGACATGACCATGTTTTTTTTTTTTTATTGTTTTACAGTTAAATCTCTCTCCAGGAAGATATGATGAAATATCTGACAGTGCTAAACCTTCCTGGCTGAAAAAAATTTAAAAAACACACAAAGTTTTTCATTTTCTTATGTGCTCTTGACAAAAATATAAGGTGCCTGTCCTGCATGATTGGAATGCCTGGCTTTAAAATATCTTTCAGGTGTTAAATGGAATGCATTTGTTATTTTACTTTTTTTTTCCAAGCAAGAAGTTGACCTCTTTGTAGAAATTGTAAGATGGTTCTAAAATTCAGATGAAATTGTAAGGGACCCAATAATCTTGAAAAAGAAGAACAAAGTTGGAGGATTTATTCTTTGTATCTAGAAATAAACCTGCACGTCTACGGTCAACTGAGTTTTTAAAAAGGTTCTAAGAACATCCAATGTGGAAAGAAATGTCTTTGGTGCTGAAACAACTGGAGAGCCATATGCAAAACAATGAAACTGAACCCTTCCCTCATGCCATGTACAAAAATTCACTCAAAATAAACCAGAGACCTACATGTAAGAACTGTAACTGCAACACGCTTGGGAGAAACATAAAGGTAAACCTCCATAACCTTGGGTTTGGCAAATCATCCTTAGATATGACACCAAAAACACAAGCAACCAAAGGAAAAAATAGATAGAACTTCATCAAAGGTAAAAATTTTTATGCTTTAGTAGTGGTTCTCAACCTTCCTAATGCCGCCACCCTTTAATACAGTTCCTCATGTTGTGGTGACCCTCAACCATAAAATTATTTTCGTTGCTACTTCATAACTGTAATTTTGCTACTGTTATGAATCGTAATGTAAATATCTGATATGGAGGATGTATTTTCCGGGGTCGCAAACCACAGGTTGAGAACCGCTGAATACCATCAAGAAAGTAAAAAGACATAGTGAGAGAAAATCGCTGTAAATCATATATTTGATAAGGATCTGGTAGCATCCAGAATATATAAAGAATACTTAAAATTCAATAATAAGCCCAGCCAGCGTGTTTCAGTGGTTGAGCATTGACCTATGAACCAGGAGGTCACGATTCCTGGTCAGGGCACATGCCCAGGTTGCTGGCTTGATCCCCAGTAGGGGGCGTGCAGAAGGCAGTCAATCAATGATTCTCTCTCATCATTTTTGTTTTGATCTCTCTCTCCCTCTCCCTTCCTCTCTGAAACCAATAAAAAAAATATGTATATATATATTTTAAAATTCAATAATAAAAAAAACCGAGTAACCTAATTTAAAAGTGAGCAAAGGATCTAAACAGACACTTCTCAAAGGAAGATGGATAAATGGCCAATAAGCACATGAACATCACTAGTTATCAGGTGAATGCAAACCAAAACCACAACGAGATACCACTTCACACCCACTAAGATGGCTAGACCCAAAAGTCAGATTATAACCAATGTTGTTGAGAAAGTGGAGAAATCTAAACCTTCATACATAGCTGGTGAGAATGTAAAATGGTGAAGACACTTTGAAAAACAGTCCAGTAGTGTCTCAAATGACTTAACAGAGTTGCCATAGGATCAAGAAGTTCCACTTTAAGGTATAGACCCAAAAGAAATGAAAACATATGTTTATATAAAAGCTTGTGTGTGAATATTTATTCCAGCAAAGATTATGTAAGCTGCAGTTATTATTCTTAATGAACAAAAGGTGGGAACAACCCAGATGTCCATCAGCTGATGAATGGATAAACGAAACATGATACACACATGCAATGAAGTATTATTTAGCCATAAAAAAGAATGAAGTACTAATATGTGCTACAATATGTGTGAACATTGAAAACATAAGTGAATGAAACCAGTCACAAGAGACCACATACTGTATGACTTGATTCATATGAAATATCCAGAATAGGAAGTCTATGGAGACAGAAAGTACATTAGTGATTGCCTGGGGCTGGAAGTGGACCGGGGAGGTAGAAGGTGATCATGAAGGAAGTGAGGTTTATTTTAGAGGTGATAAAAATGTGCTAAAATAGCCCTACTGGTTTGGCTCAGTGGATAGAGTGTCGGCCTACGGACTGAAGGGTCCCAGGTTTGATTCCAGTCAAGGGCATATACCTTGGTTGCAGGGTAGGGGGTCTGCAGGAGGCAGCTGATTGATGTTTCTAACTCTCTATCCTTCTCCCTTCCTCTCTGTGAAAAATCAATAAAATATACATTTTTTTTTAACAGTGCTAAAATAGACTGAGATGATGTTTGCACATATTTGTAAATATACTAAAAGCTGTTCAATTCTGCACTTTAAGTGAGCGAATTATATGGTATGTGAGCTATGATCTCAAAGCTTTTAGAAAAGATTCATTGATGAGTAATTTCAGTAATGTAATCACATCTATCTATGTCTATCATCTATCTGTAATGTCTTATAAGATTTGACATTATCATAGGGAGACTATGAAAAATGATATTAACAATTTCAGTTATATTTAACCTACATAAATACGATACATTTGCCATACAAAAATAGAATGAAAGTGGATTCTGCTACTTTTAACACTGCCTTTTATAATGATAAATGAAAGACTCCTCAAACTATCGCTGGGCGAGTGATGCTGGCCGTTCCCAGCACCTCACACCTGGAATGCAATGGTTCTCGCTGAGCTCCCGCCACCTCATACATCACTGCTCAAGTCATCTCTGCAAGCCGCTGCTTTCTCTCTCTCCCCACGCCGGCGCATTTTTTCCTATCCCTTTCCCAGCTTTCTTCTCCAGAGCCCCACTTGGAGCCCAAATAAGACCTTCCAGAGCCCCGGAACTAAGGCGATGATGGGGTCACACCTCCTTCATCACCCACCTTACAAGATTCCAAATAAAACATCACTCATCTGTAGAAGACAGGAGTTACTTCTACGTTGAAATGAAAACAGCCCCTTTTTAGAATTGTGTTTTTGCAAAATTGCAAATCAACTTGGCAACGTTTCTTGTTTCTCCTTCTCCGGGGCCTCTGCTTTGCTCCTGCTGCAAACAAGTACTTCATTTGCTGCTTGGATCATGGGCCTTCGTTTGCCAGGGCCTCACTCAGACCCTTCTCCCTCCTGCTCTGCTCCTCCGCCCTCAGCCTCACTCACGCCCTGACTAATGGTCCCCTGGTCTCCAGGACAAACTTGTGCTTGGCTCTCACTGCATATGGCACTGCCTCTCTCTCATGAGCCAAATACCAGCAAAGGCCCAGCCCAAGTCATGCCTCCTCTGAGGACAGAGACATTTTATTTTTTTAACCCCACGTTGGCCCTGCCAGAATCAATGTGTTTTGTTTTTGTTCATCAATAGGTGAAAATTTGGAAAAACCAGGTGGCTTTCTATAACACTTTTTAAGACCTCTTTTGAAATAACTCGATTTAGAGACCTTCTGATATGAAGGACATAGACATTGGAAATATTGCTAGGTGAAACCCAATTAAAAAAACACCAAAGATTTTCTTTTAACTCTCCCTGAATGATTCATGGCTTGGGAGGGCAATATTTTTTTGATTGGTAGCACCTGGCAGAGCTTCCTGTAGGGAATATTGTTGACTCATGTACAATGAATAATTTCTACATTGAAATTTATGTCTCACTGATCTGATGTTTCTATCTGCTCAGACGCTTTCGCATACATTAAAAGGAAACATGTTGGCATGCAATCAAGAGAATATTTTTCATCTAGCATTTTTACCAGGAACACATTATTGCTTTTTTTTTGAAAAAAAAGCTGATTATTTAACATTCATGACAGAATCATTCACATTATAAAGCATCCAAAATTTATTTTAAAAGAATGAAAAGTGATTGACTGATTGCCCTTACACTGTATGTTCTAGCTTAGAAGTTTTCTGAGTTAATGGAAAGGCCATTTTTCTTCCATCATTTCTTCCCACAAACACAGGAGATTTTTGCTAGGTAAGGGGGCAGTTTCTTATACTTAAGAAATTTTGATGTGACATTCCTGCCCTTCCAAATCTTTATGATTGGATTTTCAGTTTCTGTTTGAGAGGCTTGTCACATGATGTCAGGAACTGATCAGACAGTTTTGGCTGCAAAAAGAAAAGAAACCTACTCTGTCTTGGTTAAGTTTTGAGCAGGGGAGTGACAATCTGATTTATATTGGGATTATTCTAATTATTGGGTTGAAAATAGTCCTGGGGAGCTTTGGCCAGTTTGGCTCAGTGTCGGCCTAAAGGGTCTCAGGTTCAATTCCTGTCAAAGGCACATGTCCGGGTTTCGGGCTTGATTCCCAGCCAGTCAATGATTCTCATCATTGATGTTTCTATCGCCCTCTCCCTTTCCCTTCCTCTCTGAAATATATATATATA